>NC_048598.1:2627650-2785150 GCF_003668045.3 Cricetulus griseus | reverse complement strand
TACTCCTGCCCAGCTCAGCATTGGTGGGCGGGGTGGGCATATTAATCAGAAAGACAGAAGTAGCCACAAATGCCTTTGCTATGAAAGATACAGGCTGGGGTGTTGATAAGACCTTACCAAAGGGGGAGGTGTGTGCCTATGAGCAAGTCCAAGGGCAGTGGTAATGTGTAGGCTCTTAAACACGGGTCCTTCTGTAGTCAGTCTCCCTGGAGCAGTATGGACCCTGAGGAAGAGAGACAGACCCAGTCTGCCTGTAGGACCTTCTCCTTGGGGACTCAAGGGCCGCTGTCTTGGACACTGGTGAGATAGAGCATATGGTGTCTTGTGGGGTGTTCTAACTCTGTTCATCCATCTGAGTGGCCAGTCTGTGAGAGCATCCTGGCAGCAAGCACTTAGGTACATTCCAAGCTTGGGCCACCTTCCAAACCTGCCCTTTTGTTACTGGTGTGTTTGTTTGTGGGGTGCTGTTTTTGTTTGGGGGTTTTGTTTTGCTTTTGCCCCTGTACTTCAAACACCATCTCTCTTAAGCCACAGAAGGCCCTGAGAGATTGGCGTTATCTCTGGTTGACAGAAAAGGAAACTAAGACTCTCAGCCAGGAGAGGCAGATCTGGGGTTGAGTGTGTATCCCCATCTCTCCCCAAATCCCCTGCCTTTCCTATCACAGCTTTCATATGTTGTCTTAGGGAAATGGATATTTCAATGGTCCACTGTGTCATTTTCCACTTTCTTTACCCTGAATGTTGAACTCCTGAAAAAAAGATAAGAAGCCGGCCAGGGACACAGTGGTGAACCGAATTCTTTCCAGCATAAATCGATGGCATCCTTGTGCCTGGGCTGTCTAATTTGCCCTTGGCTTTGTGTGTCTTTTTAATGTCTAGGAAACTCCGAGGTCTTTTCTTGATGAGTCAGGCCAGTGTTTGTTGAAAAAGAGGGGGACCATGAAGTGATTTTAACCTGCCACCTGCAGAATGCTTGTGGCTATAGAGATCCCCCGCTTGCCTCCTTTGGACCTCGCATGTTTACCTGAGCAGTATTTAAGTGGCACACTCTTGCTGTGGGTGGTGGCTCTGAGGGTACCATTTTCTAGAAATGTTCTGTCAGTCATGTGTCCCACCGAGCATGGAAGACTTCTTCAGAATTTCTCCTCAGCAGTTTTTGGAGCAGAAGAACTGAAATAGTTAAGTTATCAGAGGTTACTTGGGTTATGAAGTATCCCAGTGACTACTGCCGTGATGCAACACTGTGACCAAAAGCAAGCTGGGGAGGAAAAGGTTTATTTGGCTTATACTTCCATGTCATAGTCTACACTGAAGGAAGTTGGGGCAGGAACATGGAGTGAGGAGCTGATGAGAGGCCACGGATGGATGCTGCTTACCAGCTTGCTCCCCATGGATTGCTCAGCCTGCTTTCTTATAGAACCTAGAACCACCTACCCAGGGATGTCACAATCCCAATGGGCTGGGCCCTCCCCCATCAATGCCCTACAGGCCTGCCTGATCTCATGGAGGTGTCTTCTCAATTGAGATTCCCTCCTCTCTGATGAGTATAGCTGTGCCAAGCTGACATAAAACCAGCCAGCACACAAACTGAATTCTCTTCTGCTGGGGCAAACAAATCCTTCCTATACAGCCAGTATAAAATCAGGATGTATGGTGCACTGAACACAACACAAGGGTTCCTCACGTAACCCGCCATTGCTGTAGCATTCCCTCCCACCATCTTTTCTTGCTCCTTGAGTCCTCGGACCCAAATACTCAAACTGCTTTCCAAACCCTGCCATGCCGTTTCTCACACGTGGCCCAAGATTGATTTGAACAGTACTATAGATGAGCAGCACTGCCCTGTCAGGTACCAGAAGCAGAGAGCTGTGGCAGTGCTGCCCGCTCTTAAATGGAGCCCCATGGATGAAAGGAAAGATGCTGAGCATGGGAGTTGGAGGCCAATAGGCCTGAAGAGATGACAGAAACTCTTGGAACAAATTTCAGACAAGGGCTTTTCATTTCCCAGGAGCCTGGCAGGCAAAGCCAGCCTGATGAGGGCCTCTCTTGCAGCCCTTATTCTTTGCAAACCATGTTGTCATGGTATTTCTCTGTTCCTTGTCTGGCTGCTGTGGTAGGGCCTAAGCGGTGTCCCAAAGCTACTGAGAAGCCCTGCTCTCTGCCAAGGCAGAGCAGAACTGTGGGCAGAATGATTGACACCCCATCTCTGGAGACCTTTTGACCCAGAAGTTAGTCTTAGGTTCTGTATTCAGTGTGGAGAGAGGGGGGAGGGAGAGGGAGAGGGAGAGAGAGACGGAGACAGAGACACAGAGAGCATGTGTGCGTGCGGAAATCAGAGGAAATTTTGGGGGACTTGGTTCTCTTCCTTTACCGTGTGTTTTCCAGGACTGAACTCAGGTTTTCAGGCTTAGGACAATCACCTTACCCTGCCGAGCCGTGTCCCCAGCCCCAAAGGCTTTAGATAAAATGGATGGACTTGCTCACATTTGGATGGGCAGTGAGTCTGTCATTGGCTTTCCTTCTGTAGACTTTTCTTCCTCTCCTGCCTGCCTTCCTTCCTGAAACGCAAGTCCTTACAGCTTTCCCTTCCTTTCCTTCTGGCCTATCTGCAGTTCCTTCTCTAACTTCCTGAAGCTCCCAGGGAAGACCGAGTCTCATGTGGCACTTTGCTCCAGATCTCTCCATGCTTCAGTCAGCCAGGTGCTCCCTGGAGGCATGGTTAGGAGTCATAGACATGAACACAGGGGCCGGGGAATCTCCCTGTTACAGGGTTTCCACCCTGGGCTCCTGGTGCAGGGCAGCAGTGTGGAGGGAGTGCCCGCTGGTTTTACACACTGAACTTCTGTTTAGGATGTTGCTAGATGAGAAGGTTGGAAACCATACTTTGACAAATACTCAAATCCTCCTGGAATTGTGGTAATCTGAATGAATTCATATGGAAACAATACTAATAATTATTATTGTTGCATTGTTTTCTGGCAGAGTCTTGCTCTGTTGCTTACAACATGTCCCAGTACAAATTTCCATCCTTGGAAAACCATCTATAAGTGCAGGGATTATGATAGGGGCCAAGAATGCCAGCGTTCTATGGGATAGCATAAGGATGGGTTGCCTGGACACCTCATTGCTCCGATGACCTTGTGTGGACCGCTAAGTGTTCTGTCGTATATTGACATAACTCACCTCAAACTTAATCTGTGTTCATTGAATTGAACTGATTAAGGCAGGGGTCAGAGAGAGAAGCCAGCCAATTACAGAACTGTGAGCATCAGCAGTTTTGTGTGGCGCTTGTCCCACGTTCTCTAAGTCAACCGTCTTCTAAGCTGTAAAATGATAGGAATGTTATGCCCTGCAATATAAGCCAGCAGTTATTGAACGCCACTGTCTGCAAGGTGCCTTGCAAAGCTTGGGTAGAAGTTGTTAAGGTTCACACTTAGACCTTATAACTCGTAGTGGCTTTCTCACCTTGCAAATTATTCATTATATATTGCCATATATTAACTTTACAGCATAAAGCCATATATTAACATCTGATTCTTTTAAGGCTCATTTGCCACAGGAGACTGGTTCCTCTTAAAGGGCATTTGCCTTCCAGGTTCTGGCTTGTCTTGTCTGTCTTTTAGTTTTCTAGGGCATAGTTTTGCATAATTTTGATGACCATGGGAATGTAAATAAACAAACAACAAAACCCCAGAAAATAAAGCTTAAAAAAAAGAACTTGTAGAGAACTAGAAAAAACAAGCTCATGTTTTGTAAGAACCGTGGCAGGGAAATTTTACTTAGTTTAGGTCCCTATGTGAATACTGGAAAATGAAATTTAAGTGGGTTATAATTTCTTGTTAGGTGCTAATGATGCTGTTGCAGCTTTGCCTCTAGCCAGTCATGTGACTGGCAGCAGGAGAGCATGGTTCTTCCACTGGGCTTCCATGCAGTCACCACACTGCTCTTCAGCCATGACCCGAGCATGACCTTAGCTTTTGAGTTGAATGGCCCTCATCACATAAAAGAGATATTTTCTTCCTAGCTTTTAAATCTCATATTTATTTATGTAAAGATGGGGAGGGATAGGGATATGTTTTGACGTACCATGAGTAATGAGCAAAGAACTTTGGTGACACTTTTTCTCTTATGTCTTAGCTAGGGTAGAAACTTAGCTGTGATGAAACACCATGGCCAAAGCACTTGGGGGAGGGAAGGGTTTATTTCACTCACAGGTCCATGTAACAGTTCATCATCAAAAGCAGTGAGGACAGGAACTCAAGCAGGACAGGAACCTGGAGCCAGGAGCTGATGCAAAGGCCAAGGAGGAGTGATTCTAACTGGCTTGCTCCTCATGGCTTGCTCAACCCGCTTTTTTTTTTTTTTTTTTACAAAACCTAGGACCACCAGGCCAGGGATGGCACCACCTACAATGGGCCAAACCCTTCCCCATTGATCACTAATTAAGAAAATGCCTTACAACTGGATCTCATGGAGGCATTGTCTCAGTTGAGGCTCGATCCACTCTAATGACTCGGGCTTGGGTCAAGTTGGCATAAAACTATCCAGCATACCTTCAATAATTGGAAAGGCTGTGATCCTTAAATTTATGGGGCAATTGGACATTTGTTGGTTAACTGGCAAGATTTACACATGCAGATTAATCTTATTATGCTTTGATTATAGTCATTAAACTCTGGTCCTGTGGAACAGGCATCTACTTGCTTTTCTACCCTGCATCTCTCCTGCGAGCATCTGGAGGGCTTCTTGTGGCATCATGAGCTCATGGGGTAGGCTCCAGGCATGTCCACCCCTCTATGCCTGGCCAAACTTTGGAATGCAAGTCCTTCCTCAGTGTTGTGGCATAGCTGAACCAAAGATAAGGATGTAGTCATGAATGGTGACCCCAGTGACTTCTACTCTTCTTCTCTAAGTTCAACAACACAAATGCTTTGCAAGGCTTCCCAGCCCTTCCTCTTTTAATTGCATTTATATTATGTATAAAACAACAATCAGCACACAAGATGAGCTATGAGAGAAATGAAGGAGCCACTGAAATGCCAGCTTTAGGAATTTTCAAAGTCACCTCATATTCTGACAGCAGTTTTCTTCCCTACCTTGCGATTTTTATAAACATTACATCATTTGTTTGTTTATTTACTGCACAGGGGGAGGGATACCTCAGCAGCACATTAGAGACCAGAGGACAACTTGCAGGAGTCAGCTTCTCCTTCTGCCTTAGGGATCCAGGGGATGGAATTGAAGCTGTCAGACTTGGCAGCAAGTGTTCTTACCTGCTGAGCCATCTCGTAGGCCCAGTGGGTGTTTTGTTTTGTTTTGGTTTTAAACAAAAAGCCAGCTGTAGCAAAAGGGAGTAATAACTGGGATTGTTGGAGATCCCTGAGAGTATAAATGCTGTAGAAGGGAATTGGTACACTCTGAGAAGCCCTTCTTTGTGGACTCACCAGTGACTTAACATTTACTGGAATTAAAAAAAAGAATTCTAGGGCATGTAATGATGACATACTGGTCCCAAGGCTGGTTCTTGTCTGTGAAAAAGCCATACCAGGCAGCTGCAGTCTTATAGTGGGGACATTTGTGAGGTAGAGGAGGGAAGCCAGTTGCCTCTAGTTGGGTCAGCTCTAAGAGATGGTGAATTAACTGAAAACAAAATGTGACTTGAATATCTAGTAGCCCCAATCTCTGTGTCCTTTGTGAAGAAACACACATGACGTGGGTGTGGTCCTGCAGCTCTGATGGACAACATCTGTCCTTTGGTTCTCTCTTCTTTCTTTCTTTCTTTTTTTCTTTCTTTCTTTCTTTCTGTCTGTCTGTCTGTCTGTCTGTCTGTCTGTCTGTCTGTCCCTCTCCCTCTCTCATGTGTTGTGTGTGTTTATGTGTCTGTGTGTCCGTGAGTGTCTGTTCTTATGTGTACAGATACACATTTGTGCATACGAATGTAGGTGAGAATACCAGAGGTCAACCTCAAATCTCTTTCTTTGGCAGCCACCCATGCATGCCTAGATAATTTAATTTCATACATGTATATAAAACATGGTCATACTCATCCCCCTCTGCTAGCAATCTCATATCTACCTCCCCTCACCACCACCCCTTTCACCAAGCCCCTGTGCTACTCCCATGTTCCTTTGTTTCCACACATCTTAGAATGGGCTGGAGAGAGGGCTCAGCGGTTAAAAGCACTGACTGCTCTTCCAGGGGACCTGGGGTTCAATTCCCAGTGCCTGCATGGCAGCTCACAACTGTCTGTAACTCCAAGATCTGACATCTCACATAGACAGACATGCATGCAGACAAAACATCAATCACATGAAATAAAAATAATCTTTTTAGAAAAAGAATTCTTATGATCTTTTGAAGTTAACAACCCATCATCATTGAGAGATGATGATGAGCACAGCCAGCCCTGTGTGGGGCCCAGGAGCCCTCAGCCAATATTAGTTGCATTTGACTTACTCTAACCTCCCTGCCTCGTCACCACATTAAGTCCTTATAGCTTTGGCTGGCATATAAGGGGGTCTATTTTTTTTTTTAAAAAAAAACCACGTCCATTTGTTTGGCTTAATGCCCTGCCATCTGTGTTCCATCTGCTAATTTAGAAAACCCTGTGCTTGCCTCTGACTGAAGAATGTAAGGTGCTTTTTATTCTCTTTAAGGTGGAGTGTTGTAGAATATTCTTATCTCCAAAGCATTGTTTAGTGTCTTCTTAAGCTAGAGTTAACTCTCTGTGAGCTCTATGGGATAACTCTCTGTGAGCTCTATGGGATGGGGAGAAGAAGCAATGTGCTCATGTGTCCCTGGCATTAGTGTCGGCTCGGGAGCTGGTGAGAACCAGTGCTGTAGGATGAAGTCCTTTGCCAGTGTGTTCAATTCATGCAATGATCCATTCTGGCTCAGTGTCCATAGCCAGAGCTTGCTAGAGGGGATCGGGGCCCCATGGCTGTTGGTTTGGGTAAAAGTTTATCTAAATGGAGTTCATGTTACTAGGTCCTATTTCAAATCTGGGAAAGTTTCAGGATTCTCTCACACAGAGTGAGAGGGGTTGGAAGGCAACATGGTGTCCCTGACAAGTCTCCAAATGCTGACATCCCAGTAGGATTAATAATCCACTGAGGGTCCTTGGAGTCTGAGGTTCCCTGGTCCTTAGCAGGGGAAAACAGACATGCATATGTGTCCAGGGGAAACCCATCCACAAGCAGGTCCATCACTTCAGACCACCAGTGTGTAGAAGCCGTGAGGCACATGCTGGCAATGGTGACAACACCCCAGGGTCCAGATTTGGAATCCTCATGATTTTGTTGCCCCTTCTCATCTCCCAGCCCTTAAAAGTGACAACAATGATTGGCTAAGAGAAGCATGTAAGTGTTCCGTGTTCCTAAGAGCATCTGAATGTCATGCAACCATGTACCAGTAAAAGTGTTTACGTCATGATTAATGGAGCATTTCCCAGCCCGTGTCCCACCCACCCTTATTGTAAGAGGGGAAAATGAATTCCCAGCCCTGCTCATTCTTTTACCCAAAGTGGGATTCTCAAAGCTTGGGGCTGTCGGGAACCATCTCAGACTTTATGAGTCACTGGCTCTACAGGGCCTTCAAGGCTGATCTGTTTATGTGTCAACTGCCGAGGCCTGATGTGAGGTCCCTCGGGGGACCTGGGCCAGAGTGTCCACTGTCTGAGACGGGCTGCATTCCGGAAGTCCCCTTCTTGCTCAGGCCTGTGTGCAGATGGTCACATGTGAGCAGCATCTTCAGCTCTGCTTTCAGTTTTTTTTTTTTTTAAATCTCTTTATCCTCCTGTGGGATGTATTTTCTTTCTCTGCCCCTTCATTTAACCTCTTCAAAGACAAGAAACAGGAGTCAGGAGGATGGCTGCTGGCTTGGGATTCTATTTGGTTTTTAGATCTAAAATGGCCTTTTGAAAATGAGAGAGAAAACCAGAGCCATTATCTGAGGGTTTTCATCTCCTTGGCAAAAGGGAAAATGGCCTCACACTACAGCTGAGGGATGTCTATTCTTTGATCTATTCTTTAATCCCTGGTTTCATAAGAAAATAAATATGTAGCCAGTTATTCCTGGAAAGTCAGTCAACATAATGACACCCCCTTCCACTCTCAGCTCTTGTTAGTTACTCTGGGCCCCGGGGCAATACCCTTATTTCAGAAAGGACACCCTCAGACAGGCTGGTGTACAGTTCTGCATTTCTACCAGGGAAGGTAGAATCCAGCCCGATGGATATATATAATTTTTTCTTTAAAAGTCTGTCTTCCAAATTAGAAAACAACAACAATATTTCTAAATGAAATCGAGTGGGCTACTGTGTCAAAACCATAGTCAAATTTGATATAAAGTCATTTCCTCCCACAGTTCTCAGGAGCGGGGGTGGTGGCAGGGGGCTCTGTCCACTGTAATCTTGAAAAGACTGTTTTACTTGTAAGAAAATAGACATTTGTTTGCCAGTTTAAAGAGCATCTGTGCGAAGCTGAATCACCGGCAGCAGCATACCCACTGTTGACTGGCAGCTGCAGGGAACACCTCATAGGCCTTCCAGGTCCACCTCACCCCATCCCTCAGTCTCTCTGTCAGATTGGTCAAGTGTCATGCTGGTTTCACCTGTGGAAATGGAGGCAGCAAATGCCAAGCGACCTCTCCCAAATCACAAAACAGCAAGTACAGTCCCTTTGTCTCTGTTTAATTCTTGGACCTATCTCCCTGATAGGTTCTGTGCTGGCTTCCTTCAAGTCCATGGTGGCGGAGGATTGATTCAGGATGGCTGTAGCCTAGGGTGATTAAGGGTATTTGGAAATGATGGAGGAGGAGAAATACTTTGCTCTACAGTTCTCAGGACGGTGTGTACACATCAGAACCTTGTTAGAGTCTGCACGGATTCCGCTAAAGTGCATCAGCATGCTTCTGAGGCTTCAGGTAACTTCCTGGCAGGCTTGTTTGTTTTCATTATGCTGCCCGACTTGCACGACATAGCTCAAAAAGTAAATTAGATTTCAGTGCAGATGATTAGAGGCGGGAACAGCGCTGGCTGCTCCTCTTGTTTATGTCTCCATGTACAAACGTACCCTTTGCTCTGTCAGTGAGACCTTCTCTTTTCTTTAGAAATATGGCCACTGGGCTCAGGAGCTTGTAGAATTTCTTTGTCTTGTGAAATAGCTCCCCCTGCCCCCTTGCATCAAGGCCAAAGTGCAGTTGGGATACAGTTATCATCTTCTCCATTTCATCCCCAACTTTGGGCTACGAAAATCACTGATTATAGATAGGAGTCTCACCCTAATTATTTGATACAGTTTTCCATACTGTTATCATCACGTTGATTTGCACAGGAGTCAGACTATTGGTACATGTTGCTTTGCACAGGGTCAAACTGTTAACACATAGTTTTGCAAGGGTCTGACTGTTAATATAGGTTTTCACAGGGTCTGGCTGTTAGCACAGGTAGATTTGCACAGGGTCTAATTGTTACCCATCACCTGTAAGTTTGCACAGGCACTTGGCGGTCTTGTTTTTATGGTCTATATATCTTTATTATTTTTGAGCCTATGGTTTTCTGAGAACAGATCTTCATTCCTCTTCCCACTGTGTCCTCTACCTTCAGATGCCTTTCCTTGGGCCTAATAGAGCATTACCAGGGGAGGCAGCCCAGGGCAGAGGGTGCCTTGCAGCCAATGCAGTCAGCAGAATGTCCAGAGTGTGTGTGTGTGTATATGTGTATGTATATGTGTATGAGTGTGCATATGTGTGTGAGTGTGTATGTGTGTGTGTGAGTGTGTATTGCGTGAGTGTGTATTATGTGTGTGAGTGTATATATGTGCGTATATATGTGTGTGAGTGTGTATTTGTGTGGGTGTGGGTGAGTGTGTTATGTGTGAGTGTGTGAATGTGTATTGTATGAGTGTGTATATGCGTGTGTGTGTGTGTGTGTGTGTGTGTGTATGTGAGTATGTGTGTGTGTGAGTGTGTGTGTGTGTGTGTGTGAGTGTGTATATATGAGTGTGTGTGAGTGTGTATGTGTGAGTGTGTGAATGTGTATTGTATGAGTGTGTATATGCGTGTGTGTGTGTGTATGTGTGTGAGTATGTGTGTGTGTGAGTGTGTGTGTGTGTGTGTGTGTGTGTGTGTGTGTGTGTGTGAGTGTGTGTGTGTGTGGAGGGTGGTGCACTTGTGTCAATCACAGTAAACCGGGCATGCAAATGAAGGGTTAGCTTTCTTTTCAACAATCAGTATTCTCCTTTCTGTGCCAGTCACAGCAACCCCTCTGCTAAGCCACCAGGGGAAGTTCTACCCTTTCTTCACAGGACCTGGTCTACCATTGCCAAGCTTGCTTATGCATCTAGCAGTCAATGTCTGTGGAGACCCTGACGTAGAGGTGTTCAACCTTTAGATACAGGATTTCCTTAAAAAATGAGAGAAGAAGACAGTTCAGCTGGTAAAGGCCCTGATGCACCAGCATGAAGAACTGGGTTCACACATGTGTACATATGCACATGGGCATATGGATATATACCCATAACCCGTGCCCCACCCACACCCCCAGATCTCTTTGAAAAGACAAGTGTTTGGAATGAAATGTTCCCCCCTTGAATTTATTCAGTTCAGGACTCCAGTTCAAATTTAATTACACATCATGGAGTTTGGGCACAGATATATGTTTAATGGTCTTTGTGTTTTCTCTGGTTGCATTAAAACTAATATTTAGAATTACAGGATGCTGAACTCTGTGCCCAAAGACTTTTCAGGAAAACTAAGAGGCTTTGAGGCACCAGAGAGATCTCAGTCTGTGTGTTCTTACCTTACCTGTGAGCAGGAAGTCCTTTGTTCTTACTAACCAGGCAAGAAGGATTTGCACACACTGTGTTTAGTAAAGGATTGCTCATTAGAGGACATGGAAGGTACTCTGTGTGGACAAGTTTGGGGGCTGCCTGTTTGAGGTCACCAGCACAGTTCCCTCTTTTGTCTTTAGCAAGCTTCACAGCTCCTTCCTTGAAACAATTGTAGGGGTGAATCGGGATGTTCTTTGTGGCCACACAAAGTGGATTTCTTAGACAGTATGGGCTGTGATGAAAAAAAAAAATGCCACAAACTTGGTAACTTTTGAACAATGAAAATGATTTCTCACAGTTGTGGAGACTGGGGAGTCTAGAGTAATGGTGTCTTCAGACTCCCCCACTTCCTGGCTCACAGGCAGCCATCTTCCATCTTCATGGGGGGGGTCTTTTTTTTTTTTTTTGGCATGGGCATTGCATTAGTTGTTTTCCTGTGGCTGTGATGAACGCCATGGCAACTTAGAGGAGAGTTTCTTTGGGGTTATGGTTCCAGAGGGCTCAGAGGTCATCACTGCGGGAAGGGGTGGGAACGAATGGGTAGGACAAGAAGCTGGGAGATCACGTCTCAGTGGCACACAGGGAGGAGGTGGGGTGAGGCTGTAAACTCGTGAAGCCCACCCACAAAGTGGGACACTTCCTCCAACAAAGCTCCGAAACGTTCCATAGCCTCTCCACACAGTGACACCAACTGTGGACCAAGTCTCCAAACATAGGAGCCTATGGGAGGCGTCTCTCATTTAAACCACCACCGGTGCTAACCTCATTATGATGCCCTTGTTTTCTTCTTCTCATGGGTTTCATCACTTACCAAAGCCTCACCTCAAACTCTTTGAGGAGCAGTGTTTTAATCCCAGTCAGAAGCCTTTGGTCTGCAGCAGGTGGGGCCTTGTGAGGAGTTCTTTCTGTCTAAACTCAGATTGCACCCTGCTGGAGAAAGTCCGATTGTAAACAAAGCATTGATAATCCTCACCTCTTGTTACCACTAATCATTCGATTTGCAAGCAAGGATACTTACTAAGAACTTTTAAAATAGCCCCATCCAAGAGCTTCCCAGGGTTGTTTACAGGTTGTTAGCAATGTGGACTAAGGAGAGAGACACAAAGCTGAGATGCTCAGGTCCCTGCTGGCTCTCTGAAGAGCAGCAGGCAATAAGGTGACTGAGCGTCAGCGTCACTGTGGGATGCAGGGAGCTGCACCTGTCTTCCCAGACGGCAACAGATCTTAAATCAATTGCCTAGACGAGAGCAGCTATTGTAACGTGCTGGTATTTAGTTGTATAATCCGTGGAATTTTTCAGTGCAAACAATATCAGAAATGGTCTCTCAAGTGGCTTCTAGGGCTGAGTGAAAAAAGTGGGTCTTGCCCTATAAAGCGTGAAGAATTCAACATTATCTGGCCATAATGAATGTCACTTGTGATTTCTGAAAGATCCTGTTTGCCTAGAAGTTTGATCCTGCAGAGAATATTGACTCCACTTTGGTTATGGTTTGGCATCTGCTCAGAGAGGGGGACTAAATAAATAATCCTTGCTATCCTTGGAAGCATGTGCATTTTAATACAGTTTTAATATGACTATCTGTGGATCTGGAGAGAAACAAATCAGAATGGACACACGTCCATGCAAACACACAAATGTACATGCGCAACACATATACACATATACATACAAGCATGTATATACATACACATGTATCCACATATGCATGTGAACACATATACATATGCAATTATACAATACATATATGCCTGCATATATTTACATAAATACATATGCAAACACACACATATATTTATATGCATATACATGCACACATGTATGTATGTGTCTATATATATGCACACATGTATATACATCCACATATACATCTACATGTATACACACATACATTTATATACATGCACATATGTATACATACCTATATAAATATACACGTGTGTATACACATCTATACACATACATCTACATGGATATATACATGTGTACATATATGCATTCACAGATATAAATGTATACATGTGTGTGCATATGCATATATGTGTATCCATCCATACATTCCATATACACACACATATATATCTATGTACATGCATTACATAAACACAATATGATGACACATATACATATGTGTACATGCTCATGCATGCATATACATTCAAATGCACATGTGTGGATAAATAAAACATAGAATCTGAGGAGACTCTGGAGGGTTGGAAAATGGTCACATTAAATTACAGTGGGATATTTGGAGTTTGCCTTTAAGCTTTAAATGTTTCCCAGACGCCTAGTGTGTGCCAACTACTCTGACTGGAGGATCTAAGGAGACTTGTCAAATGTCTGAGCAGGCTCAGGCTCAGGTGACCACCTACCTGTCTGTTAGGACAATCTCTCCAGATGTTCTGAGCTTTTTCATTTTTTCCCATTGATTTACTCTCCGTGTGTGTGTGGGGGGGGCGACTCACACGCATACGCATGTGTGTGCATGTACAGGTGAGAGACAGCTTCAGGGAGTCGGTTCTCTTCTACACGTGTTAGTTTGAGGGATCAAACTCAGGTCGTGAGGCTGTGTGTTGAGTGATTTCCTTCAACCTGCTGAGAGATTGAGATAGAGCTGATACTTGAGTTTGGAGACTGAGTCCCAGCCCAATCATTTGCTGTTTGGGGACAAATTTGTCAAGTTAGACACATCTATAAGGAACTGACTGTGTGGAGAAGGTTCTGGAAGATATTTGTAGAAACAGTGCTGGAGAAATAAGAGCTGTTTTCCTGGGAGAGAGAAGGTTTTAATCAAAATGATTAAAACTGAATAAAAACTTCAAAAGGAGGGTCTCAGTGGTCCCAGCTCATCTGAGGCGTCTGTAGCTGGCCTGCCAGAGGCTTGTCTCAACTCTCTCTGTCCATCTTAATTTGACTTAAATCCTCCCTGGGTAGAATAGTAGTTTGTGAAGATCATTAAAACTTTCAATGACATCCTGTCTAGAAATAATTTATTTCTGGGGACATAACTTCTGCATGTAAACTTGGTTACATGAGGGTTTCAAGTCCCCCCTTTTCTAACTCATCTCAGCTTGAGTAAATTCAAACACGAAAACTCAAACAGAACAAAGCTCAGTTAGATGTTGGCAGCAGCAATAATGCACAAAAGAAGTTGTTGGCCTGTGTGCTGTCTTTATGGCAAAGGTATGTTTTCTTAAATATTTAGTCAGACTTAACAGTGAACACCGAGGCCATAATTAGTGGGCATTAAAAAGCCCTTTAGCATCTTTTACAAGGCTCACGTCTATGAACTCCAAAGCCAGGGCTAGTTACCCGAGCATACTCCTTAATCAAAGCTTCATGAGCTGCCTGGCCTGAGAGCCCAGCTCTGGTCAAGCGTGGGTGGTTTCATTCTCTTTATTTATTTATTTATTTATTTATTTATTTATTTATTTATTTGTATGTTTCTGACACAACATGTTCAACCCCCCTGAGGGGAGCAATGAAGGGAAATGGCATGACTTAAATACGTTAGGACTGTTTCCTCGAAGAGATGGAGAGAAGGAATTGAGGGTTTCTGGAGACAGACTCCAGGCTACATACCCCAGTCACTTTCCAAACCATCCCCAGCATGCAGTCATGTGCTTTCTGTTGCTTTTGTCACAGCCTGCGATGTAGTTGACGGTAGCCTTGAGTGCCCCGTCCTTCTGCTCCCAACTCTTCAGCGCTGGGATCAGAGGCGTGAGCTTTTTGCCATTTGTTTTAAAACAGCTTGGCTCTGCGGCTGATTTCTTCCTCTCCTGTCTCTCCTGTTCAACTCAGAATCTGGTGTGTATCAGGGTAAACTCTGCTTTCCAGATATGCATTGCCATGGAATTGTTCCACCCCAACCAAGGCTTGCTGGTCAGGTGTTGAGCCCTGACCTTTGGAGAAAACATTCCCTTAAGATATTTGCCACAGCTAGGAATCCCCCCTCAGGAAAACACCTTGGCTTCCTGGTTCCCATGAGAAAGGAACTCTTGATCTTCGTCATGGTCAAAGAAGGCTTTCATGGGAGGAGACATCTGAGTGAGGTAGAGAAGAAGTAGGGTGTGGGGGCAGGGATGTACTCGATGGGTCAGAGTGATTCCAGCACTTGGGTTACCTAAGGGAAAGTTCTATGAAAAGAAACAGTGGGGGATTACTAATTTCTTTTTTTAAAAAAAGCTCTTTATGTGTATGTGTGTGTACATATGCTATGTATGTATATGTACATGACCTTGCGTGTGCTTGTGCGTGTGAGTGTGGGCACATATGCCCCACAGCATGTGTGTGGAGGTCAGAGGACAACCCTAGTGTGTGGGACCTGGCCTTCCACCTTGTTTGAGGCAAGGTCTCTTGTTCCACTCTATGTAGGACAGGACACCTGGCCATGAGCTCTTGGCGATTCCTCTCTCTGCCTTCTGTCTCTCTGTAGGCGTACTGGGATTACAGTCATGTACTACCATATCTAGATTTTATGTGGGCTCTGGGGATTCGAACTCAGGTTCTCATGCTTCTGTGGCATGAACAATCTCCCCAGTCCCTTACACATGTATTTATTTTTAAATTAACTTTTAAAATTATGGGCATAGTTTGCTTGTATGTCTGTCTGTACACCAGATGTGTGCCTGGTACATATGGAGATCAGAAGATGGTGTCAGATCTCCTATAACTGGAGTTACAGATAGCTGTGAGCTGCCATGTCGATGCTGGGAATTGAACCCTGGTCCCTGGAAGAGCAGCCAGTGCTCTTAACTGCTTGATCCATCTCCCCAGCCCATAGCTCATTTAACAAATGTTTATTGAGAACTCCTACTGAGCTAAGTGCTGGTCTAGGCACCAGAGATAATTAGTGAATGTAACAAAGATGCTTGCCTAAGGGAGCTGAGAACTCGGAAAATCCATGTTTCTGAAGAGCTCAGGGCCATCCTTGGAAGGGCTATGGCTGATACTAAATGGGGAATTTGTATGCATTTGTTAAAGGGAAAGGGGAGGTCACAGAGTTTGGTAGAAGAAATTGGGTACATCAGAAGCAGGAGTTGGATGTAAGATAAGATGTTACATGTTACATGTCCTTTGAGAAGCTGTCTGAACCAAGATTAAACACACACACACACACACACACACACACACACACACGTTTGTGGGGAAGGGTCTTCCTGTGCCACCAGCAGCCCCAAGCGAGAGCATCCTCAGGAAACAGCCAGGATGCTGGGTGGAGGAGATGATGAAGGGTAAGAAAGGGAGGGACAGATTAGAGACCTCTGGGTCATAGTAGGGATTTCAGGGAGTCTTGGTGATAGTCACTCTGGCTGCGTTGTTGAGAAGGGACTGCACAAGGGTAACATCAGTGGGCATGTGAAAAGGCAGTCGTCTGGGCAGCTGGGGAGTGTGCAGAGCAACCATCCAAAGGGGGCCTTGGATCACCCTGGGCAATGAGCTGTTCCCAGGAACGCTCACCTTAGGGGAAGTACACTGGGAGCTGAATGTGGTCCCCTTTAACTGTGGCCAGAGAGAGGCAGGGCCTTCTCTGTGTGGGGAGTGGGGCTTTGTTTTGCGAACCCGGAAGTGGAGATCCCCTCCTTCCCTGAGAATGAGTTCTGAATCTGGGCACTTGGGGTGGGTGAGGGGCTTCATGTCAGTCTGCTGTCCCCAAATGGCCTTGAATGTCTTCTACAACATGTGATAGCCTCATTTTCTACCTCCACAGGCCCGTCTTGGCCTTACTTTCACTCTGGTCTTCAGGGGTGGTTCCCAGTGGTGGCTATTCATACTAAAAGGGCCTGATTTGATGAGTTTTAGCTGAAAATTGTCCCGAGAATCAGCTGTTGCAATCTTTGAAGATGGGGGTCTCTGGTGTGGAGGAATGGTCCCCTGAGGAAGGCCCATCTGGTCATTAGAGCTGACTTTGGTAAAGTACTGCCTTTTCCATGTGAGCTGCTGTAATGAAATACATGGTCTGGGGAATTTCTCACAGTCCTTGACGTTGGGAAGTCTGCCGCTGTGTTCTTACATGCCGGAAGGGCAAAAGACACGGACTTTCTCAAGCTCTTATTAAGGGCACCGCTTCCAGTTCCAAGGACAGAATCTTGGGGACCTAATTACCCCGGAACAGCTCACATCTTAATTCTTTTGCACAAGAGATTAAGTTTCAACATGCGTTTTGGAGAGACACCAAGAGACAAGCTGTAGCAAGTAGGCGCTTGCTAAGAGCTTACTGCACAGCGGATCCCACGGGAGTGAACCCTGGCTCTGTCCCTGCCCCTCACCCCCACATCATCTATGCTCAGAGGGTCCCATGGGAGTGAACTCTGTCCCTGGCCCACCAATCCCCCAGCATGGTCTGTCTGTACTCAGAGGGGAAGCAAAGCCTTCCTTACCTGGAGTTCATAGTTGCCTGGGGGAGGGAGACTGCTGAGAGACCCTTCTGGCAACAGAAGCTTGTGTTTGAGTGTGTCACTCTCCTTGTTACTATGGCAACACAGACCCAGTTTGTAGCTTTTGTTTCACTGGGTTACAGCCTTTGCCTGCTTGTCCTTGCATGACAATGTGAGGCTTGGTATCTGTATTGTCTGAGTGTTGTTTCGTATGTAAATGGCACTCAAAGAAGGACTTGAGTAAGCACAGCTACCACGGTCAATTGTGTCCCTCCACTTTCACAGTCTTCACACAGACATGATCCTCTTGTCTGTAGAGGTGTGTGTTACTCACCTCCCTTCAATAGATGAGAAAACTGAAGGTCAGAGATCTGTTTTAACCAAAGTAACAAACCCAGGTGAAGGTGTGAGGGGACTCTTGGTTTGCAAAGCCAGATCCTTCTGTCCCCGAACTGCCTGTTCTTTTAATTTCTGCCTACTCTGTGGACCTACACTGTAGTGTAAACCTAAGAGGGCAACTTAATGTGTTCATCTCTGGTTCCTCTTTGAGAGAATCGAAATAAACCTTCCTCTGCCTATTCCACAGGGATTAGAGTAGCATGATGTTAACTACAGTGGGCTACAGTGTACAAATATCAGGCTTTAAATAACACTTCTTCACTATATGTGCAAAGCTCTCCTTGTGCAGAAATTGTCTTGCCTTTGATATTCCCGCTTCTTGGACTGGATCCTTGAAAACCTTCTAATGTTTATTGTAAGGTAAAGTTAGTATTTAGGGAGAAGATGAGGTCTTGAAGGTGTCTGTGACTGGTTTGTTAAAGCGGGCAGTTGCAGTGTTGTTAAAGGTCATTTATATTCAGTCCAGGCTTGAGACACTGGTGCTCTGAGGGTCAGCGTGTTTCCACTGGGCTGTGACTGTCCATGTGCCAACTCTGCAGGCCCAAGCCCCCGGGCTCTGTGCCCACACAGTCTGGTCAGAGGGGACAGGTAATTGCTCACTGGGCTCTGCATACAAAGGCACATTGTACCAAGCTGTTTTTTACAACGTGATGACTATGGTAGCTTTGGTCTTTGAATGCTCGGAGTGGCCGTGGAATACTTACACCAACAGTTTCATGAGTGGAAAAGAAATGCTTCTTAAATGTTCTCAGCTGAAACCCTGAAGCTCAGCTGGAGGCTGCTTACCATCTTCTCTCCAGGGGTAGGGTCTTTTCAAAGGAATAATTTCCAGGGTCTCCATCACAAGATCCATGCAGTAGCCCTGTCCCTGCTTAGACTTCCTGTTTATTCTCTAAGGTATACAAGGATTCCCCCATCTTTCCCTTGTCACTTTTATCTTTGTAGGTGGCATCCATAAGGAACTGCCTGGTGAAGTTATGGGCAAGGGGCAAGAACTAGTAGGTGTGTGTAGGTCTTTCTCTTAACCCATTGCTTTGAGTAGGAAGCATCTTGCAGCTCACTTGAGGGTGGTGCTTTTAGAGTCAGTTGCAGATAAAACCTAAATTCATGTTTGGTATTTTGCAAGTAGCCGTCTCAGACTGACACTTCTGTTAAAATGTAATGTCAGAATTACAAAACTTTTTGAGGGTGAATGAAGAACACACCAGTTTTTATTATTCTCAACAGACAACACACTCAGAACAGAGAAAAAGCTCATGCCAGGCATGTTCTGCAGCGGCACACTCAGCGATCCACACAGAGCTCCGTCTTCTATTGTCCTTTGCCTTCCATAACCATAACCAGACAATTGCCTGGTGAGTCCCAGTGCCTCCACATGCACCTGGCCTGGGCACTGTCTGAAAGCCTTGCTCCTGGCTTTCTTGCTGCTCTGATGTAGGATAGACTGACAGAAGCCTATAATGAGCACACCAGGTCACATACACGCACGCGCTCACACACACACACACACACACACACACACACACACACACACACAGAGAGAGAGAGAGAGAGAGAGAGAGAGAGAGAGATACGCACACATACATACACACATATGTATACACACAGAGATACACACACAAAAACAGACACACACACACACACACACACACACACACAGACAGACATGCACACACGTATGCATGCACACACATGCCTTTTCTCTCTGGTACCTTCTAGGACAAGTTTGTCCATGGGTGTAGGTTGGGAACTCAGATGGGAATGAACAAGGGGCCCGGGTTCTTTTCTGTGTAGATGTGTCCATGGGTGCCTGGTCTTCTCAGTGTGTGGGCTTGGCCAAAAGTGAGTGCCAAAAGATGAAGAAGAAGTGTGTGACATCCTCTCAGCCATGCTCTTGTCGGTTACTGTGCAAATGTTTCTGCCTCGGTTAGCCTCCACATGCTCCCAAACAGTCTGTGGGTCCACAGAACCTGTGTGTGTGGGGTGGGTTGTGGGCAGCTCCTGAGGAACTAGCCTTAGGCTTTATCACCACCCACCCTCACTTCTCACTTCATTCCCTGTCCACATTCTGCCCCCAGGCTCCGAACCAGTTGCCTTCCCCACTCTTACCATCTAAATGCCCACTAACCATTTAAGAACTAATCTGAGCAGGACGGATGTCCTGGCCATGTCCACCATCGCTAGTATAGGGTGGGTAACCCTTCACAGCACCTTGGCTGCACACTGTCCTTTATTATCTCAGGAGCAGGCTTACCGGGATGCAGCAGCTGAGTGCTAAAGCCTTGCCTGGCACAGGGAGAGGCTCATTACCATTTGTGGGACAGATGAGTAAAGGAAGAGCCAGAGGCAATGCAGTATCACTGGCTATCAAAGTGTCGGTCTGGTAACACCCTGCCATCACCTGTGGTAACACAAGGCTGGGGGGTACCCCAAATGATTGACAGGCTAGGAGTAGTGCATGTAGATGGATTGTCTTGGAGAATTAGAAGTGAATTAAAACATTAGTTAGAAGATGCTCTAGCCTTTATAATCACTGTATGCTGTCGGGAGTATTTGGAGTCTGCGTCTCCGATTCAGGTATTGGATTGCTGGTGTTGTGGTGCTCTAGGTGGGGCACCTGAGAGACTGGTAGTCATGAAGGTAGAACCCCTGTGAGGAGATTAATGAAGAGACAGAGAGAAGACCCCTTGCTTTGCTATGCAGAGATAAGATGGCTCCAAGTACTTGTCTACACTCTGATCTAAGGGTCTCTTCAGCCTCAGGAGTTGTGATAAATGCATGCCACTTGTCCAAGCCACCCAGTCTACCCAGTTCTGATGTTGCCACTCAAGCTGAGCCAAGCACCATGTGTGGCACTGTATGCTCACTCCCCACCCCCAGTAGAGCAGCTTATGGCCAGGACCACCCTCTCAGAGCCCTTTATAATGCTGTGGCCGTCATTTCCCCCTCTCACACTGGAAGTCAGGGCTGGCTGTATGTGAACAACACTGCCTTAGGCCTCCCAGACAAGCGTGGCCCTTCCCATCAGATCCAGGGGCGTCCCATTGGCTCAGAAGGTCCTCTTAGAGTAGAGCTGATATCCAAATTTTGGGAGAGAAGTAGAAGAATTATCCTTTGAGGATGTGTGTGGTCTTGGTCCCTGTGCATATGCCTGAGAGGAGTCATTTGTAGGGTGTGAAATGAGAATGAACTTAGGGCCTGAGATTGAACTCCCAGCCTCCCATTGTCTCTGGCTCCCACACACTCACGTGACTTGGTAGACTTTGCTCCATAGAAGCATCTTTCTAAGACTCCTTTCCATGTGCCGAATTAAACATATCTGGAAGATACCTCAAAAGCCCCAGAAGCTGGGTCAACTGGGTCAGCTTTTAACAGGGGCACATTCAGTGTCAGCATCAGCAACCACAGATTAAACCCACCGTGCACACTGACATTCCACCTTGGAAAACCAGACCAAGCCAAACTAAACCCAAACAAAACAAAACAAAGCAAAAGTGACAGGACTCCAGCAGGTTGTGCCATTGCGCCCAGGGATGCTAGGTCAGAGGTCATCCATCTCCGTAGATCTCAAGGGTGAAGGAAACAAAGCAATAAGGCTGTGCCTTCAAGATAGCACCTGTCTATCATATAGGTCCTGTCAGGGCTCAGTCTCATCTCCTAGGACTACCCCTGAGGTCTGTGGGGGAAATTTATAGATGTTCAAATCACCCTTCCTGTCTCAGCCTCCACACCTGGGCTGTCTCAGCCTCCACACCTGGGCTATCTCAGCCTCTACACCTGGGCTGTCTCAGCCTCCACACCTGGACTGTCTCAGCCTCCGCACCTGGGCTGTCTCAGCCTCCACACCTGGGCTGTCTCAGCCTCCACACCTGGGCTGTCTCAGCCTCCACACCTGGGCTGTCTCAGCCTCCACACCTGGGCTGTCTCAGCCTCCACACCTGGGCTGTCTCAGCCTCCACACCTGGACTATCTCAGCCTGACTCCACACCTGGGCTATCTCAGCCTGACTCCACACCTGGCCATATTGTCATTTATCAGATTTCAAAACTGAGTCCCAGCTCTCATCTGGGAGGCCTTTGTCCATTCAGCCCCCAAATGGGGTCAGACGGATGCTCCCTACTGTCACCTCATCTTTCTCTTCATCTGACTCTGTGGCCTTTCAGACTGAACTCCTGGAGCTGCAGCATGTAGTGACCTCTCCTGACCTCTTCCTTCCCATCCTTTGCCCTCCCCCCTCTCTCTTCTCCCCTTGTCTCCCTTGTCCTTGGTTCTCTTCTCTTTCCTCCCTGTCTTCTCTCTTTCTCCCCTACCCCTTTGCTCATCCTGGTCTGAACCTGTCCTTCCTGGCACAATGTTGACATGGAAGGGCCTCAGATATATAGTGTTGTAGCCAGAAGCCGCTTTGTGGGGCAGCCAATTGTTCCTGGAACTCTGTTGGAGAAGCTGTTCCCAGCATTAAAACTGAGACTCGGCAGAGAAAAACCAGTCCCACCATTTGGGGCCAAATTAAAGCCAGCTCTATTAAAATTTTACATAGTGACCAAGATGGAATTTGGTCAGGACCACTCCCTGGAAACTTGAAGCTGAGTGGCTCCTAGATACGTGTTGTCTGAGCTTCTAAAGACAAAACCCATAGGCTCCTGTACTTTCCCTTGATGCTTTGTTGTTTTCAAGAACTACATCTCCCAGCATTCCAAGAAGTTACTGGATCCTTGGGCAGGTGGGGTTCACAGATTAATTTAGGGTATGACACCAGACTCTTTCTGTAGGGAGGAGCAGACAAAGCCATCCAACAGATCTAGATAGATAGCTGTCTGGCCTCTGCTGTGCTCTTCTCCATTGGGGGAGCAGCCCCTGTCCCTGTGTGTCCCTGCCTTTTTCAGATGGAATGTTTGTGTTGACTTGACTCGGTATCTGACCTGCTGAGCCTATAACCAGACACCTTTCCCCTTCTTCCTTTCTTCTTTCTGATGCCATCTGAAGGAAGGTCTGTGTCAGTATGTTGTGAGTGTATCAGGGTCCCCTCCCACACCAGTTGGTCCATAGGTGTCCAAGCACTGGCTTTCCCATGTGGGGAGTTAAGACAACTGGCTTATGCAGAGAGGGGGACTCTGCTTCCTGTATTCCTGTGAGGTCAGAGGCCAGTGATTCTCATTTTGTGTGATTGTGAAAAGAGGCGTGAAGAGAGGTACTATGACCTATGGTGTCACTAATGACACTTTGAAACCTGAAAGGTGAAGGGCAGTCAGTGAAGAAAATCACAGCATGGTCAAGGTACAGAGAACAGAGCAGTCAGTTGTCAAAGTGATTTAATTTCTCCCTCTCACAGTCTGTGGGAGAGGCGTTGCGTTAATCTCCATCCTGCACAAGCATTGTGATGTCCGGATTCGGGTGGTCAGGAAGGGGGTAGTTCCTACTGAGAAGCCTTTCGGCTTAATTTGTGTTTTGAGATGTAGAGGGAAACATCCAGGTTTTGTGAGAGTTTTAGGCCTAGCTGCCTTTGGAAAATGGGCCTGGAGCCCCTGTGTGTTTAAACAGCTTTAAAAGAATGGTCTCCTCTAAGTAGCTTTGCTATTTAGATTCTCTCTGATGACTCATGTTGGAGCACCTCCACTCTCACCACAGAGTGAGGCAGGGTGTGGGCTTGTAAACCTTCCCAGCAACAAGCACACGTTCCCTGTAACCAACAGTCCACCTATGACCTGGGACTCAGCCAGCACAAGATGAGCCAAAGTGCCCTGTAACCAAGGGTCCCCTCATGACTCAGCAGGCACAAGATGAACCAAAGCATCGAATTACTGGGAGACCCTTGCAACCAGGGTCTGACCATCTTGGTTTCTTCCCAGGAGTAATTGCCTGTGGAAATTGTTCCTTGTATTTGCAGAGCTATTAAAACACTGGTGAAAGAGGTGGTGCAATGCTTTGTTAATGGGTTACAGTGCTGTGGGCACTGTTGTTTCATTCGACAGATGAGAAGTGGCTGGAAGTGACCCTCTGTCTCCTGTAAGAGCTGTGCTTGTTAAGTGACATTCCCCAGTGCAGCCGAGTCTGAGGTAATGTAGGCATTTGTGCTATATTTAGCACAGTATTAAATAAGTTTTCAAGGCTTTTCTTGCTATAAATAGAGGGATAGGTGTATTTTATAGCATCTGTCTTGAGAGCCACTTTCTGACCTAGGCAGTGGCTGGACAGGCGGAGATGCACAACGCTGGTGCTGGCAAGAGATCCAG
The DNA here is from genome assembly GCF_003668045.3 of Cricetulus griseus. Taxonomy (NCBI): domain Eukaryota; kingdom Metazoa; phylum Chordata; class Mammalia; order Rodentia; family Cricetidae; genus Cricetulus; species Cricetulus griseus. Next base: position 2,761,317 of record NC_048598.1, on the reverse strand, counting down.
AGCTGAGTATAGTGGAATCCACCCCATTGTCAGCCTCATGGGGTGTTGCCTGCCATGGGGTCCTGTCTCCGTGTGGCTCTCATTCCATTCTGTGGTGTGAGGTTAGCTAAGGCCCCGTGTACACCTCACTGCAGCCTACTATCTTCCGAAATGACATGGAACATTGCACTCAATTCACTAGTGCAACACCAGGGCCCATGTGAATACTTAGTACACTTGGACTTAGCACACTCAAAGCTTCCAGGGGAGTCTGAGAAAATACCAACATGAGCCTTGCTCACGAGACCTGGAAGCTCTGGGTGGGAGCAAAAGTGTGCATTCCTCCTACAGACCCAGGTAATATGGGATCGATGGTCAATGTGAACACACACAAACCAACCTCTTAGAGATGGTCTTTCAATCATTGATCTGCAGTGTATATTAAGCAACTGCTGAATGCAAAGGAAGAAGCCCCTGAAATTTCTGCATGTGAAGAAAAGTACAGGCCAGAGTACATCAAGAAGGCACATAGATCACAGCCAAGACCCAGGGGCCGGGGCTGGGACAACTGAGGTGCAGCTATGGACATTGGGTGCTTCAGAAATAAATACTATAGTTTATCGTGGAGCTGGTCCCCCAGCATTGCTCCTGGCATTTGCCTTGCTGATACATTGACGATGTCATCATAAACAGGAGAGGTATAGTAGTTCCCCCCACACACACTGTGACAAAACACCTGACAAGAGCAGCTTCAGGAAGGAAGCATTTGTTGGCTCTCAGTTGGAGGGGACACAGTCCATCTCCATCGTGGTGGCCATAGTGAAAGTAGGAGCTTGAGGCAGCAGGTCGCAGTGCCTCTGTGTTTCATCTGTAGTGAGAAAACAGACTGTGAACAGCAAGTGGAGCTGGGCTCTAAAACCTCACGCTGCCACTGATGTGACCACATTTCTAGCCCTTCTCCATAAGTGTCACACTAGAATGAACAGAAGTAACGACAATAGCAAAGACAGAAAACATATTGTTAACAAAATTAGATGTTGTATTGGTTTGAATGACAATTATGCCCCCCCCCACACACAACCCCATAGACTCAGACATTAAATACGTGGTCCCCAGTTGGTGGATTTTTTTTGGAGGTGTGGCCTTGTTAGAGGATGAATGGCACTGGAGGTGGCCTTTGAGAGTGAAAGACATTCACAATTTCCAGTTGCTGCCTCTGCTTCATGCTTGTGGTTTAAGACATAAAACTTCTGCTTGCTGCTCCAGCCACTATGCATTCCTGCTGTCCTGCCTCCCCCAATGCTGTGTGGACTCTTGTACCTCTGGAACCATAAGCTCAAATAAACCCTTCCTTCTCTAAGCTGCCCGGGTCATGGTGTTTTATCACAGCAACAGAAAAGTAGCTAATATGGAAGAATTACTGTCCTGTGGATCAAGTGTGTTAGTTAAGAAGAGAGCCTGGCTGGAGGCCTCACTCTCTCCCATCCCCATTTCTGTGTTCACACTTACTCTTCAGCCCTTCTGCATTCAGAAGTGTTTTCTTCCAGATGAGAAAGATGGAGGCTCCATTGTATGGGAAACCATATAACAGAGGTCTTCTTTTGGGAAAAAGAAGTGACAAAAAATATGCAGAGATGAAGTGTAATCCAAGGGTGTTTCCTCTTGGTGCAAAGAGGCCTTAGGGTAGTAGAGTAGCTAGATCTGGGTTGGGAAGAAAAAAGGAGGAGGAAGAAGAGAAGGAAGAGGAGTAGGAGAAGGTAGAGGAGAAGGAGGAAGAGGAAAAGGAGAAGGAAGAGGAGGAAGAGGAAGAGAGAAGGAGGAGGAGGAGCAGGAGGAGGAAGAAGAAATCTGGTGGGTTTCAGAAAATGTACCTTAGATCTTTCTTCTGCGCTGTTTAGACTGTTTACTCCAGAAGAGGTTACAGGTGACTAGTCCAAGCAGCCTGGGGTCATAGAATAGCATCTGTGTCCCCACACTTTGATAACATGTTCTAAAAGAAAACAGGGAACTAGAATAATTCACAGAGTGAATTATTATCCAAAATTGTGTTCTCCAACACTGCCTCCAACCAGTGATCAGCAGTGACCTCCTCCCACCCGGGCATGTGAAACTCCAAATCCACTTTCTGCACTGATGTGAGCCGCACCTAGGGTTTCTGTCTATTTCTGACAAGACAGACTGACAAGCATGCTCACAAGCACAGAGAAGGAAACTTCAAGACACATGCCACTTGCTTCCTTTAAAAAGAAGTGAGAGGTGAGGATTTGGACCGTTGTGGAGACATAGACAGAGCTTGATACATTGTTGCCCATAGTATGGATTTGAACTGGTATGCGGACATTGCCTCAGGTAATAGCCTATTACCAAAAGGGAGCATCTAGAGGACGTGAACATTGGGCCTGTTGTGCCCACTGGCATCACCCCTAGGACCTTCCCAGACACAAACCTAAAGAATAAAATGCATGTTACTCAAATGCCTACCCATAATGTTCATAGACATTCATAAGCATAACAGCCAAAAAGTAAAAAAGAAAAGATAAAAACAGAAATGCCCATTATTAACTGATGAGTGGCAGGCAAATAATAGCGGGAGGGGAGCTGTCACATAAAATGCCTGGAATGTCTGAGCTTGCAGTGACAGGAGGTGGCTGTGTGTAGTGGGGGAGACTGGGAGGCAATGGAGAGGGACTCACAATGGATACAAAATTCCTTTTTTTGTTTGTTTTGCAAAAATGAAAATGTTCTAAACCTGATGTCAACATAACTCTAAAACTATGTTTTTGAAATAGTAGTTTTACATTTTTAATGGATACAGCAGCATATGTCTTATAGTTTCTATCGATAAGATAAAAACATGGTGACAAAAAGTGACTCGGGGACAACAGGATTTATTTCAGCTTGCAGTTGTCTTTTGTGGCCCCTGTTCGGACTCACTATCATTTAGTTATTTGTGGTGGGTATCAGGGCCTGCTCCTCCTACCATATGGTTCTATAAAGACCAGGGCTGTGTCTCACCACTTAGTGCCCTAGGTAAGTAACACGGTGCTTAGCAATAACAGAGCTTGATACATTGTTGCTCATAGTGTGGATTTGGACCGTTGTGGAGACATAGACAGAGCTTGATACATTGTTGCCCATAGTATGGATTTAAACTGGTATGCGGACATAGACAGAGCGTTATACATTGTTGCCCATAGTGTGGTGACATAGACAGAGCTTGATACATTGTTGACCTTAGTGTTGGGACATAGACAGAGCTTGATACATTGATGCCCATAGTGTGGATTTGGACTGGTGTGGGGGACATAGACACACACTTGGTTGGTGGCCTCATGCATGGCTCAAATTTCTTGTGACAAATGTAAACTGGATTCTCCCCTGCGTGTGTCTGAAGCACCAGACACACCAGGTCTCATCTCCATGGGCCCTCCTGGACCATTCCATTGGTCCTAGTTGTCTGTTATTACCAACTCGTTGGCTTGAGATGTGAGACTCCCCTGACGTCTGCTCATTCTTCCAAGGAGCACAGTTCTGGCTTCAAGGCCTTTTCTGGGGTAGCCACACACTCTGGAGTTCGGCTCCTGAACCACTCACAGGTTGTCTCTCTGTCTCCAGCTCTCCTGTACGCCACCATCTTTGGGAATGTGACAACCATTTTCCAGCAGATGTATGCCAACACCAACAGATATCATGAGATGCTCAACAGTGTCCGGGATTTCCTGAAGCTCTACCAGGTGCCCAAAGGGCTGAGTGAGCGGGTCATGGACTACATTGTGTCCACCTGGTCGATGTCCCGAGGCATCGACACAGAGAAGGTAAGGAGTGGGAGACCCTAGCTTTCCCCGGCAGGCTGGGCTCAGAATTAGCCTGGGTCATCTGGGATACTTGGTCCTCCTTCCAGGGGTTTTGATGGCCTCTCTCTGTTAAAATAAATCTTTCCACCAAAAGCCGCCAAACCCCTCCGCCACATGTGAGCTCTATGCCAGCCGCCTGCCTGGGTTAGGGCTCCAATTAATGCACAGAGAGACTTGTATTAGGTACAATGCTGCTTGGCCAATGACTAGAATTCTCATCTGTTAGCTCAGTCTCAATTATCATAAATCTATATATTTTATAAGACTTATCTTATAGAGGATGCCTTTTGCTGGCACCCTCTCTTGCCGGTGGCTCACATGGCACTGCTGGAGAGGAAGGGGAAAAAGGGGAGCCCTTCCTGTTTCCTTTGCTTAAATATGAGTCTCCTTGCTATGTCACTTCCTGCCTGGATCACCACTTCTCTACTACATTTCCCAGAATCCTCTTTGACTCCTAATCCTGTCTAACTTGCTGTCTCATTGGCCAAACAGTATTTTATTCAATAATCAATAAGATAAACATACAAAGAAGTACATTCCCCATCACCTCTCTGTTGTCCTTAATGAGGGACCAGAAAGTAAGAGCCATAATTTAAGAAATCAAAGGCACGGCATGTCTCCTGGAATGAGGGGGACAGATGTCCTGCTGTCTAGGGTAACTTCCCAAAGCTGACCATGATAAAATGAAGAACCTGGGCAGGGGAAGCTGTTTCCTTTTGCCCCAGCTTCTCAGATGGCTCCATGCTTGCCAAGATTGGCATATATATATATATTATATATATATATATATATATATATATATATAATGTTTGGCATGGCTTTGTAAAGGTGAACTTTGATTTTTCTTAAAGAACCACTGCACTAAATATGATTTCTCTTGCTTATTTTTTATCTTCTCCTGAATTGGCATGTCCTGAGGCTACTCTCTCATTTGTCTCTTCCTCCTCTCAGTCCTGATAAGAATCACATGGCACTGTCATTAAAACTCCTAATTGCCATCCCAGACCCATGAGCACCAGGGGTGGTGGCCAGGGTCAGTAATTACCCTGGTAAGACTGCACCTCAGACAAGTCCAGGCAATACTGGTGATTGTCCGTGCCTTAGCCACCAGCTGGCGACTGTCACATCCTGCTGTGCAAGTAGCAAACCGTCCTGGGCATGGTTGTTTTCCGATAGTTGTGTTACTCCAGATTCATGCCAGTAAAGTGCAGAAATGTGTGTGGTTTCCTGAGAGAAGAGAAAATATACAGAGGGCTAATTTATGAATTATCTCCGTGTCCCCCACTCCCTTTGAGATGTACCATGTAGCCCAGGCTAGCCTGGATCTCTCTATGTAGCTCAGGGTGAACTTGAACTTCTCATTTTCTTGTGCCTATCTCCAGTGTGCTGGAAATAATGTGTGTGCACTACCACACCCACTGTCCCAAGGCCTATGTGTGCTAGACAAGCCCTGAGCCCAACCCATCCCCTGCTCTGTGTATTGCCCAGGACCAAAGCCTTATCCTCAACTCAGTTTCTCTGTTCCTTAGTCCTTCTGATTCCACTCCCCTCATGGCCAAAACCTGTCTATCCACAGTAGCATTAGGAAAACGGTAACACTATGGCAAAAATAGTTATGGACACTTTGAAATCCAGATTGACCAGGCTTTGTGGTCAGCAGTCACAGTCCCATTCTCCTCTATCTGAACAGATGGTTGAGTGCTGGCCATTTTTAAGGAATGCTCAGTTCTGCTGACCCTCCACTTGAAAAGCTCGTTGCTTTGGGTCTGACCACTATGCACCAAGATAAAACCACTACAGCACCAACTATCACTTCTTGAACATACACGGACAACAGGCATTTTGCCAGGTGTGGTGGTGCACACCTGTAATCAATCTCAGACTTGTGGGGTGGTAGCAGGGCAGCCATGAGTCTGAGGCCAGCCTGGGCTACATGGCAAACATTTGTCAGGGAAAACAGAAAGAACCAATGTTAGTTTGTGTGACTGTTACCCACCATGCTTTGTGTGGGCTTCACTTCCACTTGGGAAGGTGTGGCTGGAAGCTCTGTTGAGTGAGGGGGACCAGAGGCTTAGTTCATACTTTTTACTTCCCCTGGTCTAGGGTGATACCAGGATTTGGACCCAGTTTTCATCTGGTTTCAAAGCTTGTCTTTTTCCTACTAGTCTCCCTCTTTTAATATTTTTAAAGTTATGTTCTACTATGTGCTTGTGCACAGATGTGTGTGTGTACATGGGTGTGTGCTTGTGTACATGTGTGTATGTGTGTGCACGGTGTCACGGCCTGTCATGGGTTTTGTTTTCCTTCCTCTCATTTGGGTTTCGGGGATTGGCTTCAGGTCTTCATGCTCGGGAGTGTGCTTGTGACACCGCTGCCGAGCCATCTTTCAGGCTCCGCCTCATCTGGATGTAGAGCACACTAGGGGGATGACGGCTGAGGTTCAGGCCTCCCAGATGGGCAGGGTGTGAGCTGGCTCTTCTTGACTCCTGGCTTTGCCGGCTCCCCCACCCCAGCTGCACCTCTTGTTCCTGCTCATCACTGGCAACAATGCCTGCTGCTTCTGTGGGTGCCTGGCAGCTGATGGAGCAGAAAGCACTTTGATCTCTGCCCCGAAGCTCCTTTTTCCCAGCCGCTAGAATGACTCTGTAGATCCTGGTGTCTGGGAAAAGCCCTTCCTCATCCCCATTCCTGCAGGGCTGGGCAGGGGAACTGCCTGGGACACTGCACTGTCAGCACTGCATTCCTGTCCTGCTCACCTGCTTGCCTCCAGGAGGGTTTGGGTTCCACCCTCACTTCCTGGTTCAGAGGCCCAGCTGTAGCAGCATCTCATGGCAGAGGCCTGCCTGCAAAAGGAGGCAGCAGCAGCCGTGTGTGTGTGTGTGTGTGTGTGTGTGTGTGTGTGTGTGTGTGTGGAGGATGGGGGTGGGGTGGGGGTGGTGTGGAGGGGGTGGGGTGGGGGGTGGGGGGGCAGCCAGCCCTGGAGTCTCCCTTCCCTCCAGTCATTAGCTGGTGACCTTGAGCACATCAGGAGTCTCTCTTCCCCTAGTTCCCATGTCTAGAATACATTGAAGACCACATGGCCTCTATGGCCTTTGGGCTAGCGATGACCTCCTGGACTGTGACAGCTCTGTAATGACATTGAATAAGGGCCCACAAATAGCTAGGTACCAGATGTTTCAACACACAGCATATGAAATCTCACAAAAATCCCACACACAAAAAGGAAGACTTGGCCCCAGGAGCTAAGCATTGTTCAAGTTCACACATGAGCTGTAGGCTGGAGCAGGACTGAATCCAGAGCCTCAACCTTGACCCATCGATGCCCGGCCCAGAGGAGGCTTCTTCATGGTCACAACTCTCAAGAGTGACATCTCAAAGCCTGGCAGTTGAGAGGGCAGCTGTGGGAGGCTGTGTGTCTAATGGTTGAGCCCCTCCCTCCGAGAGAGGGCATGCTACCTATCCTCTTACTGCAGTGTAGAACTTGCAGACGGGAACAACAATGGAGACGCTACACAGCCCAGAGTTTGCCATCCTCCCCCCCCACCACACACACACACACACACACACACACACACACACACACACACACGTCTTTTTCATGGTTCTGGAATCAGTGTCCTGAAAATGATTGCCTCCTGATCAAACCATTATGCAGGAGACTAACTCAGGAAAGCAAATACTTGAATGTGAACTTACCTGGAGAATTAACCTTGGTTCTGCTATTGGACACTGCTTGGAAATGATATGTGTATCTCCACCAGCTTGTGATCCACACGGAGAAAACCCTTGGGTCAGCACTTTTGCATTAGTCTCCTTTGTCACGATCTCTCGGCCAAGGCCTTGTGCCTCCACCACTCCTCCATCCGTTCTCTCAGAGAGGCTCGTGTTTTGTCCATCCTATAGCCCAACACAGGGATGCAGAGGCACCCAGAGACAGGGATGTATCTCAGACAAGTGCTGCAGCGTCACCTTAGCTTTGGAGTCAGTGTTGGTAGTCAGTACTCTACAGGAGAGATGAAGCACAGAGTACTTAAGTTACTACTCAGTAACCGGGGGTTCAGTCATGTGACCTCTCTACCCACTGCTCCACCTCCACATAGACACTGAAGGGAGGAAGTGAAGACATCCAGGGCAAGAGCTGATCTGATCTGGGGAGGCTGGTGCAGAAACCCCAGATGCAGAGGCAGATGGCTGGTTCTAGGACAGGAACGAGGCCTGGGAAGTCCCCAGCACCACAAGAAGTCGCCACTGAATGATCACACCTGATTCCATGCCCCCTACCTGGTTTACAGAATCGCACAGAAAAAAATGCTTTAAAAACACTGCTGATTTCTCTGAAAAAGCCCTCTGGAAGGTGTCCTATCGTGTCTCTTAATGCTTGCCATAAAGCTATGCAGTGGTTTCTTGCAAACACTTAGTCCACAGAAATATCTCTTGCTCTGAAAAGCTGGGCAATTTTTCAGTTATTTAGAAAAAAAAACAAGATCCACATGGTTTGCTGTTGCTGGTTTGTTTTTTAAATGCTGCAAGTCAGGGCTGGGGGCATACATAGCCCAGATGCTAGAGTGGTTGTCTGGCATGTGCAGAGCTCTGGGTCTCCTCCTCAGTATTATGGATGGGGGTGGGGATGCTGCCAGTCAAATTGCAACCCATTAGCTTTGCAGAACTGCCTTCTGGCATAGCTGGTTAGGCTGTAACCAGGCTCTGATGCCTAGCCACCTAGTGTGAAAGCTGAGATCTGATGTTTCCTGGCTGGGAAACTTTGGGCTTCCCTGTGTCTCAGCTTCCTCATCTGAACTCACAGAATTTAAAAGCACATCCTAGAGTTTCTGTGGGGACCAAATTAGCAAACACACTTTCAAATATAAAGTTACACTCCCTGTCCTTTCTGTCTTCCTTGTTGTCCTCAGTGATTGCTACCAAATTTTGTTTATTTTGCTTGTCTTTTGCCTCCTCTTACTAGACAGTAAACTCCATGAGAGCAGATTTTTTTTGTCTACTTTTTTTTTTTTTTTTTTTTTTTTTTTTGGAGACAGGGTTCTCTATGTAGTCCTGGCTGTCCTGGAACTCACTCTGTAGACCAGGCTGGACTCTCAGATGTCTCTTTAAATACCATTCCATATGCATTCTATCAGCAGGTCATGGCAGCTATATAATCAGAATACACTCTGTAGCTTAATGTGACCCCATTATGTTACAGAATGCTAGGCTGTTTCTCCTACCTGTAATTTTGTACCTCTTAACCAATTTACTGTGTTTCCAAATGGCCAGAAGAGAGTGTTTAGAATGTTCTCCACACAAAGGAACAATGAATATTTAAAGGGATGGATACACTGTTTACTTTGTTCATGTATTGTATGCATATTGAAATATCATGCTGTACCCCTGAGATACATGCACGTGTGTGTGTGTGCGCGCGCGTGCGTATGCGCTTGATTTACTTGTTTGTGGATGTGATCTGAACATGGCCACTTCTTGCTGGCTGCACTGAACCATCCCAGTCCAAGCTCCTCTCACCCACCTTTCCCCTTGACTCCTCTGTTGCAGCCCCCCCACACACACACCATCAAAGCCCTCTAATCCCTCTCAGGGGCCCCAGATGACATCAGTCCCCTAAATCTGTGTCCCTGGCTACCGTCAATGACTCACAAGTGTCTCCATGCTCAGTGTTTTCTCTGCATGATGTCCCTTAGCCCTCCCTCCCCTGTCTTAGGTGGATGATTGCTCAGGCCTGCAGAGCCTTTGTGTTAGCTATCCTGTTGGAACGTTCTCCTTCTGTGAGGTTCAGTCAGACACATTCTGAAGCTGTCATTTGAAACTCCAGCTTCTCAGAGAGGCGCTCTCATGCCCTATACACTCTTAGCCCTGACTTTCAGACACATGTACTGAGCATTCAGCAGACTGAGCTAGCATCTAGACACTGCCTGATTTTCCCATGGCACTGAAGCATAGGAGTGCAGTCTGGCCTCCTGGGTGTTGCCCTGTGCCCAGGGAGCTGAGTGAATGAGGCTGGGGAGTGGTCCTCACACTGTCTCTTCCTTGTCTGGCCAGGTCCTGCAGATCTGTCCCAAGGACATGAGAGCTGACATTTGCGTGCACCTGAACCGCAAAGTGTTCAAGGAGCACCCCGCCTTCCGGCTGGCCAGCGATGGCTGCCTGCGGGCCTTGGCCATGGAGTTCCAGACAGTGCACTGCGCCCCGGGGGACCTCATCTACCATGCTGGGGAGAGTGTGGACAGCCTCTGCTTCGTGGTCTCAGGCTCCCTGGAGGTGATCCAGGATGACGAGGTGGTGGCCATCCTAGGTACGTGCTGCCCATTCTCCATGCCATTCTGGTCTCCTACTTGAGGTTGTCTTAGTCACTGGACAGCCACATTTAATCAGAGATTGCTCCTCAGGGCAGGCTCATTTCTAACATCCATTCATCTAGGTGGAGTGTCTGCTTTGGACCAATCTGTTTGAGACACTTAGGGATTTCTCCTCAAGAGGCTGCAGCTCCTGGAAGAGATGAACAAACAAGCAATCATTCAGAATGTAGCAGAAGGGGCATCTCACTGGAGATTCAAGTGAGAAGGCTTCCTAGATGACATGACACCCAGGAAGAAGCCAACAGTTGAAAATGAGTTAGCACAGAGCAGGGTAAAGGCAGGGTTCCAAAAAGAGGTGGAAGCCTGTATGACAGAGGCAGGCAGGTGTGACTCACAGAGGTCAACTACAAGTCACTTCGTGTGGCATGAGCACACGGAAGGGCCATGGTGAGAGATGAAGTTGGGAGGGAGTCGATAGACCAAAGGCTCCAGGAACCACATTAAAGGATGTAGATTGTGCTGGGGCTGGCAGGAGGAGGGCAGTGGTGAACTGAAGGCAGGGAAGGGGCACCATCATGTTTGTATGTGTGAAAAAAGACAGAAGGTAGAGGCTGGACTGCAGGGCCAGGGAAATCAGGTGGGAACCATGTTATCTGGGGGCTTAATGAACTAAGACGTGGGTAGAGGTAAGAAGTAGAATTTAAAGAAATCCAGTGACAGGTTTGCTGTTAGGAGAGAGAAAAGTCAGTGAGGATGGTAGGGTTTCTCATGGGGACAGGATGGCATTTGAGAGGCTGACCATCAGTGGCCTTGGAGAAACTTTCTGAAGCGGCTACAGAATAGCTCTTCAATGAGCACGTCTCTTCAAGGGGACAGGCCGTCACCAGTCTAATCGTCATTTATGGACATCTGCTTGGTGCCTCTGTATAGTGCAGATGGGTCCCCATTTAACCCTTACAGCAATCCTGCAACGTAGCTTTGTTATTCCCAGTTTTTAGGTGAGACAGTGCAAGTTCAGAGAGGTTAAGGAAGTGTTGTCATAGCAGCTGTGGCCCATGGAGTCCCATTCCAGCACCCCTGGGTCTTCCACCCCTCTGCTCCTGCCCAGCATTTGAACCAAAATCTTAGTGATGGCTAGTGGAATCACAGGTCCTGGATGCTGTTGGTACAGCTGCAGTTTGTGGCTGTGTGCTTTAGGTTCAACGTGTGACTGATTTCTCAGAGAACTGAGGGGTGAAATGGTTCCATCGGTGCTAGAATGAGGATGCTGGTTATGTAGAGATGGGTGATATTTTTAAAGCCAGAGTTTTGCTCCTGTCTGATTTTGTTGTTACCTGAAACACAGCTTCCTTCTTGCTCCTGGGGCACCTTGCCAGCCTTCCCTCTTGGTTACGTTGTACTCAGGGTAATCCAAGGGTGATTTATATTCCTTCAGCATGTGCTGGCAGATGGTTGGGGAAGTCTTTTGATTCTGGGTTGGGGATGAAGTCTGTCTTGTCTGCTGGGTACCATGGTGCCCATGGAGCCTAACAGTCTCATCCTGCTGTCCCTTACTCCCTCATCTCAGAGAAGTTAGGCTGTGTGCCAGATACAGGAGTGAGGAAGACATTGTTGTAGTGTAGATGAATTAAGTGGTTCATACCCCTGCCTTTAAAGTCACCAATGAGGGCGTTGGGTTATCCAGGATTCACCACTGAGGGCATTGGATTAGCCAGGATTCACCAGTGAGGGTGTTGGGTTAGCCAGGATTCATCAGTGAGGGTGTTGGGTTAGCCAGGCTTCTTGCAGGACTAAGAAACTGCTGAGCAATTCTTTGAATTTAGATTTGAAGTAACCCTTTGGGGTCATGTCTCTTGGGCCAATTTCTCCACATATCACTCACCATTTACTCTTCCAGGAAATCCATCCTGAGGTGTTCATGATCAGAGATTTATTATTATTATTATTATTACATTAAATTTATTCATTTATTTTACATCCCAACCACAATTTCCCCTCCCTCCTCGCCTTCCATTCCCTCCTCCCATCTTCCCTGTACCCCGCCCCCCATCCACTCCTCTGTTTCTGTTCAGAAAGGGTCAGGCCTCCCCATGGCTGTCAACAAAGCATGGCATATCCAGTTGAGATTGTATAAAGGCTGGGCAAGGCAACTCAGTATTAGGAATAAGATCCTGGAAGCCAGGACAGACCCTACTTCCACCACCAGAAGTCCCACAAAGTAGATCAAACTATACAACTGTCACACAGATGTAGAGGGCCGGTCCCATGCAGGCTCCCTAGCTGTCCGCCCAGAGTCTGTGAACTCCTGTGAGCCCAGGTTGGTTGTTTCTGTGGGTTCTCTTGTGATGACCTTGACCCCCCAGCTCCCTGCCTTGTGTAACCCTTCCTCCCTCCCTTCAGTAGAATTCCCCAAGCTCGGCCCAGTGCTTGGCTGTGGATCTCTACATCTGTTTCCATCAGTCACTGGATGAAGGCTCTCTGATGACAACTGGAGTAGTTACCAATCTGATTACAGGATATGGCCAGTCCAGGCTACATATCTACTACTGCTAGGATTCTTAGCTGGGATCATTCTTATAGATTCGTGGAAGTTTCCCTTGCATCAGGTTTCTAACTGACCCCCCAGAATACATCCCCCCTCCATCAAGACATCATGGCAACATGAGGGATTGGGTTGAGGGGGAGAGGGAGAGTAATGATCAGAGATTTTTAATGCCCTGCCATAGACACCTGCAGTATAGATTCAGGCATGGAGGGGCAGTAGCCTTGAAGAGAGATGAGAAGGGCAAATGACCACTCCTTACCCCCCTCCCTGCTGATGCTGTCCTTTTTAAGAGGCAGAAGCCCCACAACCTGGTTGATTTGACAGGTTTACTGCGTCTCCAAATCTAGTCCTCTGGGCATCCTGCCTGCTCCAGTTAGCATTGTGGTTGGACCTCAAATATAGCTCAGCAGCTTTGGATTCAAAATGTTGGTTGTTCTCAAGATGTCCAGGCTAGAAAAAAAGCCTCCTATGCTTCCCAAGAGCCAGATTGGGCCCCAAAAGTAGGTCCAGGCTCGATATCCTAAATAACTTGCCAAAAGACTTTTATTCTATAAAAGGAGATGACAAGTTCTTTGAGAGTCAACCTGTCCTTTGGGCCTCAAGGCATGTAACATTCCAAGCTGTTTGTTCCCTGGAAACACACTTGGACCTTTTTAAAATTCCCTTCTCCTTAGAATAAGCTATGCCCAATGAACTGCAATCAGTTTCTTCTTAGGAAGAGTTTCAGCATCAAATGGGTTTGTGAACAAGACCGCCATTGTCCTCCGATGCCCTTTAGTTTACTCTTGCCCAGATTTGTTGAACAGGCGCTGTCATGAGTGGGGCACTGTGGTAACTAAACCTTATCCCAGCCCTCAAGGTCTGCTTGAGGAGCAACTGGCTCTAGACATCTGCCACTGTGTCATGGAGAAGGCAAAGAATGCTTCTGGGGTATCGTGGGATGAGTAGCTGCTGAGCACTGTTGTGTGCCCAGTGTCCCACTAAGGAAGGGAACGATACCAGTGGTCAGAGCAGGATGCTGTAGAGAGGGCACTGGGATCTGCTGCCCCCACCTCAGCCTCTGGTCTCCTGTTGCCAGTTCACACATTTACAACCTGATGATATGGCTCTCCCTTCAGTTATAGTATCCCATCCCCATTTTCCATTTAATTTTAGTGCAGAATCCAAGAACAAGGAGCGTTTTCAGTGAAATCTTATTCAAAGCAGTTGGAATGGAAAGGCACAGGCATCGGTTTCTGCCATGCCTTCCGCTGGCATCTGCCTGTCAGATGTACTGCTGTTCTGTGTCTGACCAACGTGAGCGAGCCGAGCCTAGCGTGCCCACTGGCTCGTGTGTGCTGATTTTCCCCCAGCATTTCTGTCTCAGACCTGCAGAGCTGGTAGGAGCTCCTTTCACTGGGGTTAAGTCAGTTATATGGGTTTTGCATCTGAAAACTTCATTTACAGTTTCATCAGATTGTCCTGTTCGTTTTGTTTATACTCTAATAGGTGAGACAGAAGTCTTCCACCAGGCTGTGTCTCATAGCAGAAGGAAGACACAATGGTGGCCTCCATGAAGTTGCCACTAAACTGGCTGAGTCCCCAAGGCTTCCCTCCCAGTGTCTGCTAAGCCTGTACTCTGCTTACCCCTCTTTTCTCAGCCCTGGTCTATTTGACTTTGTCTCTCTGGTATCAAGCACGTAGCCATGGGAGATGTCAGGGGCTGTTTACTGAACAGTGGAGTTGGAAGCAGGCTAAGGGGCTGGAGAGAGGACTTGTCTACCATGTTGTCATGCCCTGGGTCTGGTAGTTATGACTGCAAAATAAATAAGCGGACAAACCAAAGAAGAATAAAAGCAGGCAAAGGCTAGACTGTGAAGGCGCTCGTGATCTCGGGTAAGCATGTGGACCTTTTCCTGTAGGGATGAGGGATCCAGAGAGAGTTTTTGACAGGGAGTGGCATGGAAGCGCTGGTTCCATTGGAAGGCATGGAGAGGAACCAGGAAGGATGTGTGGGAGTAAGGGGCAGGTGGAAGGCAGGTGGGAAGGAAAGCCCGGGCTCAGAGGCAGCACAGTAGTGCAGCTGGTGCAGTGTGATGGGAAGGACTAGGGAATGGCTTCCCATGGATCCTGGAGGGTCAACAGGGCCGAGGGGTGGGAAGGAAAAGAGGAGGAGGGAAGATGATGGAAGAGGAGGGAAGATGGGCACATGATGCTTCTTGCAGATGCAGGCACAGCTCTCAACTAGAGGAAACTGTCTTCAGTGTGCCCAAGTCTCTGGATGACCCTGAGCCTGGCCAAGGATGGGATGGGAGAACAGTGTGAGCTAAGTGCAGGGCAGGCCTAACCTCTTAGGCACAGGCCTTTCCCCAGTGCTGTCCCTGGGGCCTGAGGACCCCACTTAGGTCCTTGCTAATCATGCAGGTTAGTTAGTGCCTGCTCACAGAGGAACTTTGCTTCTCTCACTTGCCCAGCTGGAAGGCCACCTCGCCTTTGCCCGGATAAGGAGCTTCTTTGGGTGGTTGTTCTTGTTGGATATTAAGGCAGCGTCTGCTGTCATGGGGGATTATGGTGGTGGTCTCTTCCAGGGATAAAGAAAGAAAGGCTTTATCTTAGAGGAACATTGTGTTTAACTGAGACAAATGCTCAGTGACAATGAGCACAGGTGGCCCATTGTGTGGCTCTCCTGGAGCAAGCTGGTGAGCAAATGCTCACAGAAGTCAAAGCTTGGGAGGCCCCAAGGAGTGTGGTAGGGCTGGGCGCTGGGCTTTGGGGTAGTTTGGATACTGGAGGGGCATGTGAGTGGCAGGTTCAGGCCAGTGTGAGCGGAGCCAGCCATGGTGTTTCTGTGGGTCAGGGCTTCCTGCTTCAGTGTGCCCAAGGCTAGCCCTGTTGTACCCTGTCAGAGCCACAAAGCCTTGTGTGGTTTGACATCTTCAACCGTAGCTGTGGAGAAGAGGGAGGTGATGAACATGGAGAAGGATAGGAAACAGGAACCCTAGGCAGGGGCCTTTTATGAACTTTGCTTCAACCATATGAAGTTACTGATTTTCAACATTTTTCCTACTTTCCACTGTTTAGTGGAAGAGCCTCCCTAGTGATTGACAGATAGGGCCATGAGATTTTTGCCTTGATGGCAGCTGAAAGGCGGGAGTCAGATATTGTCTGGCAAGGTAGGGCATGGGTCAGTCAGGGGGAGGATTTATGTGGTGGGTGATATTACCTCAAAGCCCAGCCTCCGAGCTATAACCAAGAGTCCCAAAGGACAGTGGTAAGACACAGGACCTGTGTGATGCATCAGGGCTAGCGTGGTGGCACCGTGTCATGGTGAGAAGCCAGGCACTGGCAACTGAAGTGTGACATCCTTAGGGCTGTGATCTGAAAGCACTGAGTTGGACAGAGGGACAGGGAAACTGTTAGGTCACCGTGGGTGATGACAGAGACAAGGAGTGTACAGTGTGCCCAGCAAGGGTAGAGAAGTCCCACTAGGGACATTTAAATTTCATAAAAACAATGAATAATTATTAGCATGAGTTTTTCCCAAGGATTGCGAGAGAGGCAATTTGAGGGAGATCACTTATTCACTGGAATTCAGTTTTAACTGGACATGCTAAATTTGACAGACTTAGTTGGGAGGTGTAGGTGGGGTGAGCCATCAGGAGGAGGGGCATCTTGGTTAGTTTTCTGTCAGCTTGACACAGCTAGAGTCATCTGGGAAGAGGAACCTCAATTGAGAAAATGCCCCATCAGACTGGCCTGTAAGCAAGTCTATGGGTAATTTTCTTGATTAATAATTAATGTGGAAGGTCCAGCTCACTGTGGGTGGTGTGACGCCTGGGAAGATGGTCCTGGGTATGGAAGCAAGCTGAGAACCTGGCAGGAACAAGTCAGTCAGCAGTGTTGCTCCCTGCCCATTGCTTCAGTTCCTGCTTCCAGGTTCCTGCCCTGACTTCATGTCGTGCTAGACTGTGATCTTAGGGACACAGAAGCAAAATAAACCCATTCTTCCTCAAGCTTTTGTCGGTCAGTGTCTTGTAGAAAACAAGCTAGGACAGAGAGTCTGACAGGTTGTAAATGTTAATACCAGAATGTAAAGGGGGCAAACGTGGAGGCCAGAAGGGGGATTCTGCGGTCAGGGAAGCAGGCGAGAAAAGTATGAGCAATGAGATGTGAAGTGGGGAAGAAGAAGCCAGGAAACAGAAAGCTCTAAGCATCCATCCATCCATCCAGGGGCGCAAGGACATTACACCGAGGTGCAGCCTGCATTGCTTTAAAAGTGGGCCTGGGACCAGGACAAGAGGATGAGTCAGAACCAGCAAAGGAAGCCAGGTCTCAAGCTAGAGACTTAAGAGTTGACAGCAGAAATGGCAAGCAGAAAAGAGAAATGAAAGCCATTGTAGAACTTACGAGTCTTTCCCTAAATGACCAAGCTGTTGAGAGCATTGTTAAAGAAACAGGGTGTAGCCATTCAGAAGGCTTACGAGGGATTTTAAATGATACAGGAAATTGTTACGGTAGGTCAAATATTAATTGAATATGCTGCAATCCCAGTTACATGGGGGAGAAGCACACCAAGCTGAGACTCTGTGAGCATCCTTGTCAGAAAGCTGGGGTAGATGTTAGTGAGGCAGGAGGAGAGTTTCATTTTCTTTTTAAATCTGTCTGGGTTTCAAGTTATCTGTAAAAGAGCATGTGCAGGTCCAGAGAGATGGCTCAAGTAGTAAAGAACTTGTGTAGGCATGACAGTCTAAGTGCAGACCTCAGCACCCATGTAAAAAGAGGGGTATGTGTGTCCTGAGATCCTAGAGCTGAGGAGGCAACGGTGGGAGGGTGCCAGTCAGTGGGTCCCAGGGTCACTGAGTGGCTCTGTCTCAAAAAAAAATGAGGCGGAAAGCAACAGAGGAATACACTAGGCATGACCTCTGGCCTCTACAGTCATGCATACACCCATGCATGCATACATCATACTCATGTACCAAACACACAGATAATAAATGGGCACATGATTTTTTCAAGATGATAGTTAAAAAAATTCAAGTCAGTCTTGAAAATGTCCACATCATTTGACATTTCCCAGACAGTTTTGGGACATAATTTTTAAACATGATTTTTTTTTATTATTTTTTCAAAATGATGTCTTGGCAGTGCTCTCTTGCTTTTTCCAGTCCAATCAGGAAAAAATGGCTCATCTCTGCCTGTGCCATCGTCCCTCCCTCTAGCTGTCCTTGGCCAGACAGTGACGATGGACTGGCTTAACTAGCAGAGATTTACAGCCACCTCAATAGCCTCAACAAGATGAACCCTCACTATTTTAGAGATGGTGAAACCAAACAAATCCTGGCTGGAGATGCTTCCCAGGATCCCTGGGAGCCAGGGAGGGGAGAACGGGCTCCCATTCTACTCTTTCCTCCCTGTGGGGCATCCCTGCATGGGGACCAGGTGGACTGTGTGGTGAGTGCTTCTGTGTTGGGGTCTGCTTGCTTGTGGAGCTCTGGGGTCTGCTTGCTTGCAGAGTTTTAGGGTCCACTGATGCTTGTGGAGCTCTGGGGTCCACTGCTTGCTTGTGGAGCTCTGGGGTCTGCTCTCTGTGGGGCTTTGGAGTCTGCTAGCTGTGGAGAGCCACTTGACTAATTTCAATTAAGTGCCATTGTGATTAGTAGAGGGGGAATCATGATGTTCCTAAGACGCTGCTCTAACTGAACTCTGTAGTGTGTGAGGCCTCAGTCAGTCAGGGGTGTCAGCCTTCTTCACAGGGCATCACTGCATGAGGGAGGCTGGGGACACAGGGGTGAAGGCTTTATGCTTTTGAAGAGAGGTGGCTTCTTCTTTCTCACATCCTGCTATTATCTTCCCTCATCCCTATTCCCAGTCCCCACCTGTAGGGTAATTTCTAACATGCATGATTTTTATTTATGTTTGTAAATTTGCCTGTAAAGTTTCAGTGTATCAGAAAGCCCAGCCACACTGAACTGAGGGAACATTTCTGAGCAGGCCAGCAAGTCAGGCTGACAAGGCTGCTGCTGACATGAGAGTTCTGCACTTGGCTTCCCAAAGTCATCCA
Source organism: Cricetulus griseus (assembly GCF_003668045.3). Taxonomy (NCBI): domain Eukaryota; kingdom Metazoa; phylum Chordata; class Mammalia; order Rodentia; family Cricetidae; genus Cricetulus; species Cricetulus griseus. The sequence goes on along the minus strand of NC_048598.1, from coordinate 2,742,591 downwards.
CTGCAATCAGTCTTTCTTGTGGAGCTTTCTTTGGGACTGCCAGCCCCCAAATATAATGACACAGAGCCTTCTTATTAATTATGAAAGCTTGGACTTTAGCTTAGGTTTTTTTCCAAGCTAACTCTTAAACTGTTTCCATTAATCTACATTCAGTCATGTGGCTTTTTACCTGCTCCTGTGTCTTGCTGGCATCCCCCACACACCTTGATTATAACCTATATTCTAACACTCTGAGTTCCTCTCTCTGCCTGGAAGTCTTGCCTAATCTCTCTTGCCTAGCTATTGGCCATTTGGCTCTTTATTAAAACAACGCAAGGCGCCTTTCACACAGTGTGATCAAATATCCTATAACAATTCAGCCAGGGCATCCTAGGCCTTTCATACCCCACCCCCTCCATGGCTCTCACCCATCTTCACAATAATTTGTTCATTCCATAAACATGCTGGTTGTGGTGTTGGCATCTGGAGACACAGCAGTGAACAAAAAGGCGAATCTCTGATCAGGAAGACAAGGCAATATGCCTTATAAGCCTGGGCTAAGAGCTGTAATGGTGCTATGAACAAGATGCAGTGAGAATTCCTACAGCAGGTGTCCAAGCCAGCCCAGCCACAGAGAGCAGAAGAAGGCTTCCTGACAACATGGCATCAGAGCTCAGTGCCACCTGTCCAGTTGGGTGGGCCTGGGCTGGGAGATCAACTAGTGGGAAGAGAAGTAGGGACAATAGCATCTGTAGCAGGGACAACAGTGACAAAGACTAGGAGCCACATGTAGTAATGAAAAGCTGCTCAGTTTGCCTGGGAAGTGTGTGTGTGTGTGTGTGTGTGTGTGTGTGTGTGTGTGTGTGTGTGTGTGTGTGTGTGTGTGTGTGTGTGTGTGTGTGTACGTGTGTGTGTGTGTGTGTGTGTGTGTGTGTGTGTGTGTACGTATGTGTGTGTGTGTGTGTGTGTGTGTTCTTCAGCCTTTTGCCCTAGTCAGATGGGCTTGGAGTAATGGGGAATCCAGTGACAGCATTTAACAGAAGAGGGACAAAGTCGCACCTGAGCTTAGAAAAGTCATCCCGGCAGCTGCTTGGGAAATGAATGAAAGAGCCAAGGTCAGAGGAAGGTGACCAACAAGGATGACACCAGAGGTAAGAGTGGCCTGACCTGATTTCACAGCTGTTCAAATGAGGGGCGATAGAGCCCAGGGACAGTTGGTAGATGAAGTGGCCATAAGTTATTCATTCTCTGAATAAGGAATAAGAGGGTGTGTTTCCAGGGTGAACAACCCAGGAAGATGGTGGGCTCACCTTGGAGGAGAACAATTCGTCCCTCAGATATATAGGTCTGAGCTGAGTGAATGTCCAGTGGAGGAGAGAATAGGACTTGAGGTACAAGTCTGGCAGCAGCATTGTCCAGATGCAGGAAAACAGGGCCCAAGCCAAGAAAGTCCCCACTGCAGCCGAGGTGTGGGGCTTGAGGAGGAAATGATAGGCTCCAGAGGAGCCATTGCCTGTGAAGTGTGTTCAGGAGCCTGGAAGGGACAAGGACAGTGGCCAAGACAGTGAATGTTACAGAAGCCAGGGGAGGGGACAGGGACTTGCACCCAGCTTATGAAGATGTCATAGAATAAGTTTCACTGGACACAGATGTCACCATTGGTAAGATCACCAGTATTTTATAGCTTGATTGACACATGTTGTGCTGCTATGTGTGTGCCTACACACGTGCACGCGCACACACACACACACACACACACACACACACACACGCACACACGCACGCGCACACACACTCACAACACACACAAACACACGCACATACACACACGCACACATACGTACACACACACACACACACACACACACGCACACACACATACACACACACATACATATACACAGACAGACACACCACACCACACACACACATATACACACACACATATACACACACACACACACAGACACACACACATACACACATGCACGCACGCATGCACGCACACACACACACCACACACGCACACACATACACACACACATACACAAACATACACACACCACACACACACCACATACACACACACAGACACACATACAGACACACACATACACACACACTCACACTCACACAGACACACACACTCACACACATACACATACACACACACATCACTTTTTTTTTTTTAAATCCCAGAACTGTACATTGTAGCACACACCTTTAATCCCAGCGTTAGGAAGCAGAGACAGGTAGATCTCTGTGAGTTTGAAGGCAACGTGGTCTACAGAGCCAGTTCTAAGTTAGCCAGAGTCACTTAGAGGGATCCTGTCTCAAAAAATAAGATAAGATGGGCAGTGGTGGTGCACAGCTTTAATCCCAACACTCAGGAAGCAGAGGCAGATCAATCTCTGGGAGTTCAAGGCCAGTCTTGTCTACAAAGAGAGTTCTGGGACAGCCACAGCTGTTACACAGAGAAATACTGTCTTGAAAAAACAAAAGATAAACTAATTAATCAATTAAAATAAAAACAAAAGAACAAGAATTAAGACACATATGAATTTATTCAAAACAAAGTGTCATAGCTTGTTGAGGAATGGTGAGTATGGTTCAGACTGATCAGCAGAGAGCTTATGGTTGACAGTGATGAGATGGGTGTGTGGCCTTTGAGGGTGAGGAGACTGATTACAGAAGCCTCTACCCTTCACTGAACCAGGCTGCCTGCAGAGTCCCCATCCCTCCTCTGCAATGTCCCTGTGGATTTCAGCCCTGAGCTCTGCCTCACCTATGTGTTCAAGTGTTCCTCAGCCCCCACCGGCACCCCACCAGACTGTTATATCAACCATGACCAAAGGGGAGACTATGTAACTGAGGAGTGTAACTGAGGGGGTATGTAGGGTGACTCATTACTTCAGTGCTGTTGGCTTGCTCTAATTAGAGAACCTGCAATCCCTCCCCATCTCCTCCCCTCCCTCAGCTCAGAACAGCTACTCAGAACGGGATTACCTAGGCAGTCACGGTAAGCTTTTAATGTTCCAGACTGCACTCTGATTGGTAAACTGGTTGGCTGAGTGGTTTGACTGCCCAGTGTGGATGGTCATGTCACACTCACAGCTGGAAGGATGTGTACAGTCATCTGTCATGGCTTCCTTCTGTCACTCTCTGACCTGGGAAGTCCCTTTCCAGACACTTGTGTCACACCTATGAGGCCTGCAAAAGCCCCGCTTTGCTCCTTCCCGCTTTCATGGGTCACGTGTTTCTTAAAAACAGTTGTCGTTTGCTTGAGTAGCCTGGGGTTCGTTTGGGATTCAAGGAGTCCTGTATACCACATGCTTAACTCTCACCCCCAGATCACGTACCCCAAGCAGCTGTCTCCAAAGGAAGTCGGGTAAGACATGGTTGAACTTGGGTTGGAAGTCTAACCTGTGCTATGATAACACCAAGAGTCCCAGCCCTGTGGAAAGCTTACCAGTACGAGATGCTGCCGTCTCCGGGCATCTGCTTCATGTGTGTCCCTCCCCAGTATGGCAGCATGGCGGCCCATGTTCTGTGCAATGGATGCGCCCCTTGAGAGGGTTCACAAGTGAAATCTGTGCAGCTACATTCATTTATTAAATGCACACGAGGAGCTATTATTTCACTTTACCGATTCTTCTATAATTAGAAAATGACTCCCAATTTCATTAAAGGAGCATAATGCTTCTATATTGGGTCTTGTTTAAATGAGGTAATCTTGATAAGAAACAGACAAAATTACCAATCAGCTTCTACTCAGTAGTTACAGCTTAATTATACCATGTTTCCTCCAGTAAGAACTGCAGAGCTTATAATGCTGTCTGTCTCACCAGTGCTCAGAACGTGTGGCTGGGAGAGTCGGCCCCTTAGAGACACTCCTTGCTTCTCACTGGTGGGAAAGCCTGCTCTTTCAAGGGGATCATCACCCTCTCTTGGCACAGGGAGTGCCAGCAAGAGCTGGGGTGATGGGTGATGTTCTGCCATTTCTCAGCCCAGAGCTCCATGATCTGTGTGTTCATGTGTCTGCTGCTGGGTCATGGCTCCTTACATGTTCTGGTTAAGACACTCATTCTTGTCTCATGGCAGGCTTCTTAGCTGGCTGTAGATAGGTGGTCTCTAAGCCTGTACTCACCCAAAGGCCTGAATGGGCTGGACCAGCCAGAGGATGATTGATGTAGCTGGTGGCCGTAGCTATCAGAAGAGGCCTGGACAGGGAACCAGAGCACTCATGTGACCCCTTGTGTGGCTCAGTCTCCCCCAGGCTGATCAGATTTCAAGATAGAGACTTCCCAGAATGAATATTCTGAGAGACCTGGGTCTTCAGCTTCCTGTGACCTTGCCTCAAAATCTAAGAACGTCATTTCTACCAGACTGTGTTGACTAAATGACGAAGTCCAGCCATGATTGACCTACCTAAGTGAGTTACAGCTGTAACCACACTGTCAGAAGGAATGGGTGGCCAAAGCTTTGCCATGTTTCTTCAAAGGAGGCATGTTCTCTACAAGAGCAAGTTTACATTGATGGGAAGGGCTCATGAGTCATGGTGGACAGTGTGAGAAGGCCATAGGATTACAGGTCAGTTCCCAGAGTTCAGTGCTGGAGAGCACCATGAAGAAAGTCTGTTTCCAGGACAGCCTGGTAGCACCCCACAGCAAAGCTCCTACCTATTGGTCCTCCCTGTGCCTTAGCCACCTTATCACAGGCAGTGAAAATTAGAACTTGGCAAGGAGAGCCAAACAGCACTTATGTTTACCTGGAACTTCATATTGGAAGTCTAACCTGTGCTATGATAACACCCAAGAGTCCCAGCCCTGTGGAAAGCTTACCAGTACGAGATGCTGCTGTCTCCGGGCATCTGCGTCATGTGTGTCCCTCCCCAGCATGGCAGCATGGCGGCCCATGTTCTGTGCAATGGATGCGCCCCTTCATATTGGAGCAAGAGACACAGAGTCATCCCTAAGCCATGCACAGTTTACTTGTTTTGGAGGAGATGGAGGTATTGACTCACATTTTAGAGGTGCTTAGAGAAGACTGTGGAGTATCTTATCGACTTGAAACAGACACTTGGTACTAGAGAAAAAGTCAGTCCACCGTGTGTCTCAAGTTATACCTGTTTCCTTTGCCTTTGGCAGGAAAACAGCATCTAGTTGAGCACCAGGGGTGTCTGGGTCTAGGGAGCCTGGCCAACCATTTCTGGATTTCTCCTTCTTCCTATATGTTCCTCTCTGGTTCCCTGGGAACTCATATTTGTGATTATCTGCCCTGAAAACTTACAAGCAAGATGAACAATCACGCCACATAGCTAGAGACTATACCAGGAATAAATTCAGCTTTGCAGTAGACATGGGCTAAAAGCATTCGTGGTTATGAAAGAATATCTCTGAGTTAGAGGATGTGGAGAAACACCTAGTGATGAAGGTTACCATGTGTCCTATTGGGGGCTGCTGTGACAAAATGCCACAGGAAGGGTTGGCATATAGGCAATAGAATTTTCTTACAGTTTTGGGAGTTCAGAGGCCCACCATGGCCAGGTTCTTATGAGGGTCTTTTTAGCTGCAGACTGTCCACTTCTTATTGTATCTTCACAGGTAAGAAATAGCATAAGAAAATTCTCTGGGGCCCTTTTATGAAGGTACCATAGGGTCAGACATGAGACTAAGTCATAAACTCTTATCTATGTCAGTGTATTCCAAAGGCACCCTGTTTCAACATACAGATTTGGGATAGGCACATTCATTTTACAATAATGCATTTATTCACTGAATGTATTTGTAGGGTGCTGGAGACAAAAGATGCTAAATGCAAGTGTAAAGAAGACATTTTAGGAGTATGTGGAGAAGGTAGGATACTTGAAACCTTTAGGGCGGGGACAAGCGTGGGAGCGGCTGAAGCCCGCACTTGACTGCTTCTAGATGCAGTCTCCCCAGTCCTCCAGCTCCTGTGAGAGCCCACATACAAACACACTCCCCGTCTGAAGACCATGGTGAACAGATGTTCATCTCACGGTCTTGTAGATGTAGACTCATGGCCCACTTCTGCTCTCACCTCCTCTTTGCCTATCAGTACCAGCCATGTTCCTACTATGTTGTGTGACATTCTGGGGAGACATGAATAGATGTCTGTTTACCTCAGAGAAAGAACTGGAGGCAGGCCAATGTAATGATACCTCCAATGTCCAATCTGTTAAGTGAATTTGTTGCAGGTATCACAAGAGTATGAGTGAAGAGTACTTATATAAACATGTATAGCAGGCAGGTGGATATAACACTAAAGCCCACTCCTGCATGGGTGACAACTAATGAAAGTGGCCACCCTGCAGCTCTCTGCCTGACTTTCAGGCAGCTTACAGGCTGAAGAGTCCCCTCTTCTGAACAGTCCTTACTGCTTATATAACTCTGAGAAGGGAGGGGCCTCGTGAATCTTGTATGTTTCAGGGATTTCCTGGGACTTGTAAGTTATTTTAAGACTTCCCAATTCTTAAGGATCTTTTCCTCCAGGGTGGAATATTCCAGTTCAGAAGAAATTGCTACACAATAGATAAAGCATTGTGTTCTTGGGGAAATAGGGCATGCAGCTCTTGTACACAACATGCAAAGGTACACAGCAAACCACAAAGTAGTTGCAGGCTACAAGTGGTGCAATGGGGGAAATGGGGTATAGTAAAAACAATGGGGCACGTGGTAGCGTTCTAGAGTGACCAGCATCATCCTGAAAAAGGGTAACATTATCATCATTAATTATGTGCTGTCTTAAAGACTCTTGAATGACATATTACTAAGGTTCATATCATGATTTCTTTTTTTTTTTTTCTCCCTCTGAGCCCAACCTGCAGGCTGCCAGTGACTGCAGATCCTTCCTGACTGACCCTTTGCTCATGACAACTCTCTTTCTTCAGGGAAAGGAGACGTGTTTGGAGATGTGTTCTGGAAGGAAGCCACGCTTGCGCAGTCCTGTGCTAATGTTAGGGCCTTGACCTACTGTGACCTCCATGTGATCAAGAGGGACGCCCTCCAGAAAGTGCTAGAGTTCTACACAGCCTTCTCCCACTCCTTCTCCCGGAACCTGATCCTCACTTACAACCTGAGGAAGAGGGTGAGCTGGCGGCTTTGATTCCTTCTACAATTTACCCTGTGTGCTTGGGATAATTGCTGGGGCTGGGACAAATCCTTCTGCTGTTTCTTTATGTGGAGAAGGGTGTTCTGAGCCAACCCTGTCCATTGTTTGCTCTACGGTGCTTTGGTCTTACAGTGTTGAGGAGAGCAAGTATGCTGGGCTAGAAGACAGATCGGCCTTGGTGTAGTCAGGCTTTGCTGTGTCCGTTTGTGGGATGGGTAGCTCCTAGCAGCTCCTGGACCTTCCGGTACTGTGAAAAGATAGTAAAAGTGGCTTCTCAACCAATAGAAAGGCCCCTTGGAGCCACCTGATTGATGTCCACTGTGTCTGCAGTAATTGGGACCTACAGAGTGGAGTAAAGCCATTATCTAGCTGACTGGTAATGGCACTTTATCGAAATAATATGAAAGCATGAAAGCGTGTTACTTGAGTTCAGCAAAGAGAGCCATGGATTTGGTTGTCTCGAGGAAGTTTCGTCTCTAGCCAGCTCCTTGAGAAATGAGTTTTAAGAGAGGAAAGTGTCTTCCCTAAAGCTGTTTCTTTCCCATCAGGTCGTCGCCTGAGTTCTGCCCCCCCCTTCTCCTTGCCTTCTCTAGTTTTCATGGTAGACTTCTCTTCTCCTTTCTTCTTCTTTTTTAAGACAAGATCTCACCATTCAACCCTCAAACTTTAAATCCCCCTGCCTCAGCTTCCCAAGATTCACACCTGCCTTCATGACTGACTTCCTTGTGCTTAGTTCATCACCTTTGGGTAAACACTAGCACGTCCACTTCTGACCAGGGAGGCTCATCACTCAGGAGGAGTTCCATAAGGTGTTTCCTGTGGTGACATCATGTCACCCCGCGGACTGCCCTCTTGCAGTCGTGGTCTCTGGCTCTAGTCGCATGCCTGGTCTGGCTATTCTCATGGCCAGCATTGATCTCTTCCCTCTCCCACACCGCAGGCTGGTCACTGAACTCTGTTGCTTTTGCCTCAGCTTTCCAGTATGAATTCATGTTTTATTTCCTTTCTTTCGATCCTGGCAGAATCTTCAAGGCCAACCTGGAATTCACAGGACACTGGGGGAGACTTCAAGGCCCTCACAGAATCCTCAGGGCCTGTGGAATTCTCGGGTATTCTCATCGAGACTTCAGGGCACAGAGCCCCTCATTCAGGCCTCTCCCACAGGCAGAGGCTGAAGTAGCCTTTCTGCCCATTGTCTGTACCTACCACACAGCTCCTTTCATGCCCGCACATCTCCACACAGCTCATCCGCTTGTGCTCATGCGACCCAAACTTAATCCCTGAGCTCTGACCACAGCCCCTCCTCTCTACACCCCTCCCCGTGGTCTGAACCGTCGCTCTGAGGACGTCAAGTGGTTTCTTCAAACGTAGTGTCTATGCCTGGAAATCTTTCCCCTGTGTGTGACAAACTCCTGCTAGCCATTTAGACTCTGAAAGATTCATTTCTTCATTAGGTCTCTCCTGGTGCCAGATGAACTGGACTGGATAAAGAAAACCAAAGACTCTCTCCCTTCAGGTGCCCAAACCTGACAGAAGTACTGTGTGGACAACATAATGGCAGTCCATTAAGTTAATACAGTCAGCGATCGTGAGTTCTCAAATTGTAGCAAGCATGAAGGAGGGGACAGCTAAGGGAGAGCCATGTGCAGGAACCGAGTCACTTACGGAGGATATGCTGGCATACAGGAAGGGGCAGGTAGTCCGCTAGGAGAGCGCTTGAGCAGAGTCTAGAGAAAGAAACCTGAGCCTGGTCCTTGAGTCCCTTGTGCAAGTTTTGTTAAGGCCAACCTTTGGCTACACACAGTAGGTCTCTTCCTGCTCTGGTCTCTCAGGAGGCATTGCCTTGAGCATCATGCTCAGAGACCTGGGAGCACCACAGCATCCTGCATCCTCAGTGCATAACTAGCTGCAGAGTGCCTGCAACTGGTACAGCATTTAATGACAAAGGGAAGGAGATGCCCTGGGCCTCTCTTTCCCCATCATGAAATATGGGGGAGAAGAACTCTCCAGCTCCTCAGTTTGAAGCCTGCCCGCCCAACATCCAGGGTAGGGTGGGCACTGCTAGAGAAGTGTCCCTCACTTGTCTACTGGCTGGGAACATGATGCTCGATGGAGATACTTTTAGCCAAGTGGATTCTCCTAAAATCTATTTTTTTGGTTTGTTCCTTCTTTCTGTGAAAGACAGTTGATTATAATCAGCTTTCAGTGTTGTTGGTGATATGGGCTGAAAAAGATATGAGATTTGAGTTATTTGGAGGAGTAATCATTTTAGAATAATTATAGATCCAATAAAGTCTCAAAAAATAATAACAAAAACCAAGGATGCCTCGGGGTCGGGTTATTCTTATACATGTAGAGTGACTGACAGCTCTAGAGAAGAGGAACCAGAGCTGTAGACTGTCCAGGAGCATCCTTTTAGGGTCAGACCCCCAGAGAAGAGGAGATGGTGCCCTCGTGTGGACCTGAGGGTATTTAGGGGCCCTTAACCCCCCACTCAGGAGCATCATGGGAGGAAATGAAGCACCCGATGAAGAGTCAAGTGGCCTGACCTGTGAACTTTCTTCCCACCCCAAGCCCGTCCAAGTCTGGTATTGAGCCAAAGGGATTTTAGTGGCAGCTTTATGTAAAGAGCCATTCTTTTCTTGGAAAAAAGAGACTTGTCATTTTGGTGCAACAATTGTCATCTCCCATTGTGTCCTTCTGCAAATTAATTCACGGTTACACAGGGCACTGACGATGAGAACATAACATGCATGAATTATCCTCCTAGCTACATTTTTTTCTGACAAAGTGAAGTTATTCTTGTGGCTGTTTCTAGCTTGGCAAAAACCAAGTGAATTATTTGCTAAGCATTCTGGGGACACTGAACCATCTCAGCATCATCTCATAGCCCCCCCTCCAGCACACAGCAAAAACTCTGAGCCAGAATGTGCCTCAGTGGCCAGCCTGTTTCTCTCCCTTGTCCTCACCATCCTCCTACCACAGATAGGACATTTTACAGAAATGCCAGAGAGCTGGCTGGAAATGAGAGAATTAGAGTCCAAATGATTCCAGACCAGAAACGTCTCCTGGCTTTCTCTGGCCTCCATATTCTAAGCCTCAGACTTTTACTCCTTAGCCCAGGTGGATAAGCATATTCCCTAGGGGTCAGCATGGTTTTAGAGTAAAGCCCAAGTTGTTCTGTCCTAAAAAACCATGTAAGGTAAAGGCTTAGAGACAGCATGGGACCTTCTGTTTTTCTTGCTGTGAGTTTCAAGACAAATGGGACTGGTTTGGCTCCTACCTCTGCTACTTAATTCTTCTCTTGCCCTGAACAAGTAAGAAGGCCCCCCATCTTGAAGATGGAGAAGATGAAGTGAAAGCACCTACTGGGTGCTTACAGACACAGTCTAGGACACAGGAGGTGCTTGGTTCAGTTCATCTTCACTCTGTTTCCTCTTTGGTAATATTCCACACATTATCACCATGTGCCTTTTCATGGAGGGGACCTTCTGCCTCTGCTCAGAGTTTCTGCTCTGCAGAGCTCAGTGTAGCCGTAGAGCTACTTTAAGACTGCAGGTCTATGACCAGGGAGTGAGGAGAGTCTAGCATCCTTGTTTCTTCTGAGTGGAGCGGCCTGTGGTGTGTCATGAAGGGAAGAGAGTAGAACCATCATCCCAAAGCCTGGCTAGGGTGCTGGCTCTGCAAGCATCTTCTTGCAGGCCCTGAAGTCATCCTCAGCAGGCTGCTGAGAGTAAGATGTCACCAACCCCAGGAGGGCACAGGCAACAGCACTGCCCCAGTGGTGATTTATGTCTGAAACCCTCGGAGCAGCCTGTGGCATTGCCAGGCCATTGCCTTTTCTCAGGGAGTAAACTAGGAGTCTGTGCAGAAAGACTCCTTTTCCAAGGTCACCCAGACACTGAATGGCAGATGCTGAGCCTGGCTGTGCCCCTGTGGCTAGTGGTGGCCTGCCCCATGACTGTCCGGCCCTGGTGGGGTGGTATTCAACCTTTCCTACTGTGATATAATTTGTTGACCTATGGGGACAGCCTGGCTGTTTCCTAAGTATCTCCAATGAGTTCAGCTTCCACCAATGAACTCAGAAGCAATGGAGCCTACCAGACCCCAGACTAGGGGTGGGATACCCGATGTGCACATGGAGACTTATATGCTAGCCGGTGTGCTGACAGACCCTGTTTAGAAAAGCCTTGCTTTGGGGCTGAGCACCTATTTGATTGCAGGGTTGTTGCTGACTTGGACTCTTGGACATCTAAGCCTCTGTTCTTCCGTTTGTGAAAAGAAGCTCATATTTAGGGTGTAGTGGCTCATGTCTATAATTCTAGCACTTGGGAAGGAGGCTGAGGCAGGAGGATTGCTGCTAGTTCAAGGTTAGCCTGGGGTTCATGGCAAGTTCCAGACCAGCCTAGGCAATAGTAGGAGACCTTGTCTCCAACAAAGAAACAACAAAAGGGAGACAACACAGTGGTTCTCTGATTAATGCTGTTGCCAATTGTGTGTGTGTTAAAACAAAGTATAACATGGCATAACAGAGCTGGGCATGGTGTCACATGCTTAGAATTCTAGCACTTGGAAAGTAAAGGCAAGAGGATTGCAAATTCAAGAACAAACTGGGCTATAGGCTGAGTTTGAGCCAGCCTAGGCAATTTATTGAGACCCTGTCTCAAAACCTAACATAATAAAAGTAACCTGTTCCAGTGGGAAACACCCTGTCCACATTAGTCCCCTTTTCTGTCCTGCTGCCCCTTCCCCCCAATCTCTACTTCTAGGCTTGAAGAGTTGAAGTCATGCTTGGTCTCTTTGTATTAGGAGTAGATCTGTTTCTTTGGTTAATGATTTGTGTGGGCTCCAAATCCCTGGGAGTGGAGAAGAAGTGTCACCTCTCGGTGCTCAGGGATTGATCATTAGGATAGTAGATCAAATGTACCACAACTCAAGGATGCCAGCATACAAGCAATTAGATAATTACCAGCAGCCAGTGCCAGGGATAATTGGCATGCAGGTAATTGGATGGGCGCTTCTCATCTCAGAGTGTAGGGCTTTCTTTTCAAAGCTAATATTGTTGTGTATGCGAGTATTTTTTTGCAGTGTTTGCTTATGATAATTTATTCCAGGAGGGATTTTTTTAAAATTATAATTAAGGCTCAACCTGGTATGTTCAGGAGGGAGCTGATACCCCAGTCACCAGTGCTTTCAAAACAGGGCCTTTCCAAAGCAGAGGTTGCCATGGTGAACGGTCTTGAATGCCATGTGTACACTTCTCCCCGTTTCACCAAAGATATTTTCTTCTGCAGAAGAAGAGCTCAGAACCTAAGAGATTTGTAGAGAGCTCTACTCATAGGTGGTGTTGGGAAGCCCTCTGTGTACTTCCTTATCCTTGAGGAGTGGTGGTAAGCTAAGAAGACAGACTATAAAGCCAGGTGCTTAAACATAGCATCTACTTTGCTGTTGAATGCTGGTGTGTCGTAGCCTGGGTTTTTAAATGATCTCTGCATAGCCAATAGTTTCCCTGTCATCCCACTCTAGTGAAGGCTTCTGTGAAATTAAAATCATCTATTAGGCTGTCAAGCCAGAGGGATAATAAAATCATGGTGCTGGAATTAGAGGTGGTGAAAGGCGACTGGCGGTGGGAGCGACACAGCTGTAATCTTTGTGAAACAACAAAGTATAAATCAAGATCAGCCTCCTTTGTCCTCAGCAAGATCAGGAGGTAGTGCTGGGGACCTGCATAACCTTTCTTGGTTCCTGTTCTTGCAAACATGAAGAGAATCCCTCATGGTCCTGGGGAAGACTAAGGGGTCACTCTTCATTATGCCGATCTCAGCTGACCTTGCAGTGGCCAGGATGGATCTGCTACTTCTCAGAAAACAGTGTGAACTTAGGAAATGTCACCTCATGGCTAAGCTCTGCCACTTGCTAGCTGGAGGTAGGAACTAGTGAGCACTGAACGAGTATGTTTAGTGGCATCTTGTGCCCCTAGTGGACAGTGGACTTTGGTGGTGGCTACACCTTAGGGTGTGGCTTCAGACATGGCCACCACCCCAAGTCCACTGGAGGAACAAGATGACACTAAACGCATGGCTAGTCGTAGTCTGTGGTACTGCAATGGGTACCACATGATGGGATGATGATGAGGTAGGCTCATTGCCTTATACCTGGTAAGGTACAGCTCGGTCACATTCCTTCTGTGGTCTGTAGGAACGGAAGCCATTGGTACTGAGGACAATCATATGGGACAGTATTGAGTGGTTGTTAAAAATGTGGTCTTTCTTAAAACAGTCTCAGACATTTTTTTCTCTCTCAAAAGCAGATCCTAGATTTTATATAAATACATAAAATCATGCATGTATACATGTCATAAAAGTAAAAATAGGGCTGTCCAGGGTACTAATGATGGAGGGGACATGGAAGAGGGCATGGTCGTGTGCGTTGCTGTTTGGGAACTCCATTGTCCCATCAGCTGCTAAGGAGTCAGAGGACTAGGGGATTGGGGACTGAATTCTAGTCCCCAGGAATCTCTTGGTCAGGTCTTAGCTCCTCAATTAGTACCTTTGAGCCAGAGTTGTCACCAGCGAGGTTCCTGGAAGGATGGTGCCACCAACTACATCATGGGTAGAATTTCTTCCAACCCAGAAGGCATGGGGGAGGGGCATCCAGAGGTGTGGCCGTGGATGTTAACTCCCCGTCAGTTTACTTGACATAATGTGACAGCCTGTGTTTGTCACAGGCTGGAAAAGATCTGACCTAGTGTAGAGAAGCCCCAGGCCCATGCACTCTGTGGGGAGCAGCATGTCTTTTTCATGTTTCTCAGGTGTGCCGTGGGTCCCAGATCAGGAACTTTACAACCAAGGGAGCAATTCGCATTCGTGGATGCAAAAGCTCTGTGAGGATGGATAGTGGCTGACCCTGAGAGAGGAGTCTTGCCTCTGAGGCAGAAAGATGTCCCACGCTGGAAACATCCCCTCTCCTCCTGGTAACATTTTACATACATTCATGTACACATGCACACATACCCTCCCTCACACACATATAAACATACACATACTCACACATGCACAGTCTCTCTCTCTGTGTCTCTCACACACAGTCCTTGTTTTTTAAAGAGTTTTACTTATTATGTATACAATGTTCTGTCTGCATGAAGAGGGCACCAGACTTCATTACAGATGGCTGTGAGCCACCATGTGGTTGCTGGGAACTGAACTCAGGACCTCTGGAAGAGCAGCCAGTGCTCTTAACTTCTGAGTCATCTCTACAGCCCCACCTGGATCTTGGTAATGTCTTGCACTAGGTCCTCTCCCTCCTGCTATGGGCATCCTGAGTGTCTTTATTCCTGAGGAGCAGACAGCAATTGCTCCACAGAGCTTTCTGCCCTCAGCTGGGCCACAGGTGTTTTATAACTGTTCTCAAAGCTTTGCTTGTGAGTTCCTCTCACTATTTTATTAGCCCAGACACATTCTGTGTTTCTGATTCGTCTCCTGTGTGTTTGTGCTTCCTGTTTTTTAACGTAAGTGTCCCATAAACACATTTTTTTCTTTGATTTTGAACTTATCCTCTACATTTTATTTTCTATCTAGTCATAGATTTTATTCTAGCAACTCCCAGAAAGTGGAGAGGCAGGATGTGAACCCAGGCTGCTGTAACTTTCATGACGTCTGCCTTTGAAGAGATCAGATGAAGGGAGTCCGTGCCAGCTCATCCCCTCCAGAGGGACTTTGAGCACCTGCATCAGGAGTCATGTGCCCCATCTCTCTTTTGTGTCTGTGTACACCGTATCTCCGTCACTGTGTCACATACCTGCTGTGGTTTGGATCTTCTCACTATAAACTTGGTTGGCTTTGTTACTGATGTCACATAACAGCCCTGTACTTTGTGTAGACCCCTAGAGTGAAACTCCCAATCTGCCCTGGAACCCTTGCTCCACATAGCTTCTCTTCAGCCTGTTACAATCTAATCCAGTGAGCACCACTCACCTCTTGGTAGCTCTCATTATACTTCTAATTAACCTCTTACTGAGTGTCTCCCTTGCTGTCTAGAATTTCCACAGGGGCCGGGCCATGTCTACTTGACCCATTTCTCTGTCCTGCCCAGCTTGACTTACAACATTAAGACCTGAATGAACAAACACTGAATCGCCAACAAGAAAACAGACTTCCGCTAATCAGTGCTGTGCCTCCTTCTTGTTGCTACAGGTATTTAAAGCCTTGCCTGCAAGATGGCATCTATAGAGAAACCTTCCTTTCTTCTTCCTCTGGAGCTTTGCCCCTGTAGCCTATAATATCTGCCCAGGATGCCTGGGTATCCATGATCTCAGCCAGCAGCAATTAATAATCTCCTTTGCCGAGTGTGTGTTAAAGTTTTTCTTTGTATATTATACCATCTCGCTAAGGCGCTAAGGATATGGATGCCCTACAGGTTGAATAACATGCCCCTGAGCTGAGAAGCTGGAATTCAAATCTGAACTGATCTGACAATGGCCAAGATTGTGCTCTTGGATTTGTGGTAGTCATTTTGCAAGTGGTGACCACAGGTCTCTGATCAGCAGCTGTAGCCTTCAGCACTGTGAGGAAGCTGCAGCATCCATGCCTGTTGTCTTCTGAGAGGCTCTGTGTAAGCAGCAGGTTCCTGGACACCACCTAAGTGCATGTGGGCATAGAGCAAGCATGTTAGGGCTTGCTTGATGGTGTTGGATAGTTTGCTGCCTGCTCAGGGATGGGACCTGAGCATGAGGTGGTGTTCACATTGCAGAACCATAGAACATAACTAGGCTGGGTGATCTTAACCAGTTTCTCTTTGGCTTGTGGTTCAGCTCTGCTATTGCAGAGGAGACTTTCTGTGGCAGGAATACTCAGGGCTGCAATTTACTTCTGTCCATCAGAGGGGCCCAGAGGATTGACAGTTTACAGCCAGATGCCAGCCCAGGGGGAGATTCACAGCTTGGCAGAGCCCTGAAGACTCAAGCAGAGGCCAGAGCCTGGACAGGACTGGGACAAAGGCTTTAAACAAGGAGGGTGATAACCATGAACCAGAGGAGCAGTTAGGAAAAGTTCTAGGTGGGCATTGGTGAGAGGCATCGGTTTGCAGCTCAGAGAAAAACCTGTACCCTGTGGATACCCCTGGTCTTCATGGAGGCTGCCTCCTTGTTGGGTGGCTGTGGTTGATGATCACATGTTTGCCCAGATGTGTTGATCGAGAACAATAGAATTGTCTTACTAAGCACTAAGAACTAAACATGAAAGTCCGCAGAGGAGAACCTCTGGCCAGTTTCACCTTTGATCCCAAACCCCACATGCATTCTAGATCTTTGCCTATCTGTTTGCCAAAGGAGACGGCTCCTGAAGAGTCCATGGGAACTGCTCAGGATTTCAGGGCAGGGCGTCTCCGGGGATGGCTTTCTCCCCTGTAGAACAAGTAGTCAGTAAGGATGGAGAAGTGGCTCTCCCGGGGCGGGGAGGGGGGAGGGCTGACTGAGTTGGCTGCATCCCTCCAGTTCCCACAGCACACGGCAATATTCTAGCAACCCGGCATCTCCCAAACCTTTGGCTTCCCAGGCCTTTTCATCCACATAGAAGCTCCTGGACTGTGCATAGTAATGAGAGCCAGCATATTTCCCATGACAGGTTTAATTTTTAAAAAGCCCCTTGCTTCAGGGAGCATGCTAAGGATTGTGTCTTATTCCTCAGAGATCTATTTGCAGACAGCTCCCGTGCACAGCTGTATTTCCCAGAACACTTCTTGCAAATGCTTAAAGTAGACAGGGAGATAACTCCTGGTTTATGGAGTACAGATTTTTTAAAAAGAGGTCACTTGTCCCTGTTACATAGCATCTAAAATCCTGCACGCTGCAACCCACACCAGATGCCTCCTATTGGTGATGTGTGGTATTGCACTCTAACTCTAGGGGCCCTCTGGGACCACCTGGGTGAAGTGGTGGGTCCCTGGGTTCGCCTCACCATAAGCCGGAAGAGAGGCTTCTGCATGCTTGGGATAAACCCCTGGCAGATGGTGGAGGTGGGAGGAGGGAGTGTGTCAAGAGAGAACACAGGAAACAGGATGTTGGAACTCTCAACAAAGAGAAGCACTCGGGCCCACAGCTAGCAGACACCATGCAGGGCACTGGCAACCCTTTCCTTCCCTAAGGTCCTAATTCCTTACCTGAACTTGAGTTCATAAAAGAAGTTATGAAACAATGGTGTGCAGCTCAGGCAGTGTGCTGGGTGCTACTCCTCAGTGGTTTGATTCAGTTGGCAGTGGGAAGAACTCCTTCAGAAATGGAGGATCCTAGGAAAAGCCGGGGAGGGGGGTGGAGCAGCTCAAGAAATAAA
The DNA here is from genome assembly GCF_003668045.3 of Cricetulus griseus. Lineage (NCBI taxonomy): Eukaryota > Metazoa > Chordata > Mammalia > Rodentia > Cricetidae > Cricetulus > Cricetulus griseus. The sequence continues at coordinate 2,725,156 of NC_048598.1, read as the reverse complement.
AGCAAAGATGCCTATGCCTGGAGGCTTTGGAGAATGTGAGTGGGTTTTGCACATACTGTTTTTGGAGGAGAGGAAGCTGTGCCTGCTTGGCACAGCCTAACTTCTTGCCCTGGGAGTCAGACGCCTTTGCAAACCCCAGACTGTGAGCTGGGGTGGAAGAAGGACTTGTATGCCAGATCCAGGTTTGCCTGATCCTCCCCCTCCTGGCCAGATGGGCACAGCAGCAGAGCGGTTTGGTTTGGCTGTTGAACCACAGGCTAAGGCTGCTGGAGAGCTGCCAGCATCTTCATCCTGGGCTGGCTTTGTGTTAAGCACTTCCTAATTCCTCACTGACATTTCGCTCAGGTTGGAACCTGAATAGGAATGCGTTCAGCTCTAAGCCTGTTGACTAGTGCTGGAGGCAGGGCCCAATTATCTGTGGTCATGGGCAGCAGAGCTCCTCGGGGTCCATCAACAATCATCTCCTCCACCCCAGAGACCTGCCAGCACAGTTGTTTGCTGTCCTAGGAGCAGCACAGCCAGCTCCCCATGTGTCCTGGGCATCTTCCTGCCCTGCCCCCCCCCCCCCCCCGTCCCCATCACTGCAGATGGCTGTTCTAGATGCACAGGGATCATAGTATGGTAGGGTCTAAGCAGGGCTCTGGCCATTGCCTCTCTCTGCAGAGCTGGACACTGCCTGCACGTGCATGTGTGTGCCCCTCACATCCGTGGCTTGAAGGTTGCCTGCTACCCAGGTGCGCTGTCTTCTCTGTGGGCAGCGGTACCGGTGGTGGTGGTTGTGGAGGTGGTTCTGGTGGTGGGTGTATCCTAGCATCTATCTGTCTGTCTGTTTCCCTGTAAATGGGTCATCCCAGAAGCTGCATTGGGGAGAAGAGGAGGGAGTATGTGTGCAGCCCCTCCAGGCTGCCCGCTCCCCCAAGGGCCTCCTACTCCTGCTAGTCAAGCTCTGCTTGACCAGGGAAGTTTTGTTCCTTCTGTGGGGGAGAGGTGAAGATTGGCAAAGCACCATGCAGTGGTTAGCAATTTGTGGACGTGTGCTTCATGGAGACTGAATGTTCCCATTCGAGACCATTGGCTTTTGTGAAAACATCCTCAGTATTTAAAACGGACTGGCAGGAGAGAAGGTGTTGAGAAGACTAGAAAAATGGGTATATGAGGCATTTAAGGGTCAGGGACTCTTGGCCAGGGACCCTTCAAGGGATTTAAAAATAACTCCTCTCTGCAACCTCCCAGAGGTGACCATGGGACACTTAAAACCCTGAGGCAACAGTGCATGCCTCACTAGTAGGGTGGGAGCCATGCATCTGAACACCTGGGCTTGAGATCAAAGCACTCAGGGCAGATCCTGCTTTCCCTTCAGTGTGGCCAGGAGCAGCCCCTGGGGCAGCCTGGTTCTGGGCTCTCAGTGGCATCTAGAGCTCAGCTCACAATTACTCTTGTAGTGTTCAGCCACCTTGCCTCTGATCCTTGTGTGCGCCCTGCATTTCCTAGGATTCTCAAGTTTCACGGGGGGGGGGCAGTCATACAGGAAGAGTCTAGAAAGTGGTACTGGCACCTTGTGACACCTGGGCCCTTATACACAGTCAGGCAGGGATCTCCTAATGTGTTAGTGTCCTGGGGTTGCCACACTGTCACAAACCTGATGGCTTTAGCCAGCAAGCACTTTTGTCTCCCGTCTCTGGAGACCATAGGTTGGGAATCAAAGTATCTGTAAGGCCACACTTCTGCGCCTCTAGGGGAGGACCCCTACCAGCCTCTGGTGGCTTCTGTACCACAAGCCTGTCCTTGGCTAGTGGCAAGCAAGCCTTGGTTTCTGTCAATATTCAGATGTGCCCGCCCCCCAGCCCTTTGTCTGTGTGGAAAACCTCCCTCTCCTTTTTCCTTTAAGGACATCAGTCTTTGGAAGCAGGCCACCTCTGAACCCAAGTGGGGTCCATCTTGAGATCTTTGCAGTGGTGACGTCTGCAAAGACCTCTTTTTTTGCATAAGGTCACAAGCATAGGTCACAGATGTAGGACTTGGAAATATTTAGTGGCATACAGAGTAATCTATAACCTCACCCTGTTTCCCCTCTTTCTGTTCCTCACTTTTCTCTTTCTGTACTACTCTTCTCCCTTTTCCTCTGTCCCTCGAAGGCCTCTCTAAGGGCCTTAAGCCCAGAACAGACAATTTCTCTTCTTGCAAACAATATTCTTGTGTAAGCTGCTTTTCTTTGTGTTGGTAGTTCTGGGAATGGGGTTTAAGCCTTGGGCTAATCACCAGTTTACTCTCAGAGTATACATCGTTTTCCTCAGGCTTCTCATGTCTCCCTGCTACCCAGAGGAACCATCTGCTTGAGAGAGGGATTTACAGAACACCAAGGGCCTGGGCATCTCAGGTGCTGGTGTGAGCTAGGCAGTAGCCACAGATTCCTGCTGTTAGGGGTGTCAGCATGTATGGTAAGACACAACAGGTCATGACCATGCCTTCATTTCAGATGGCTAAAATGATCTATGGCTGCTTTCTAGAGCTGTGTAATTTTCTCGTTCTAAATTTTTTGATAATTCCCGACAGCTTCTGAATAAGGTCCAGACCTGGAGATCTCTTGCGAACTTCTGTTTCCAGCTGCAGTTGAAAGCAGCTTTGTTCCCTAGCCCCACTGGGCTGTCACAGGAACAGAGCCTGCCTGGCGCCTACTCCTACATTTGTGATATCCGCCCCTCCTCTCACAGCCCAGTCCAGCCTTCAGGCACCAGCTGTAATTATTTTTTCCTGCTCACACCATTCCCCAAAGATACCTCTTCCAGAAAGCTCTTTCCAGGAGACTCCTGCTGACCCACAATCCCTCTCTCTTACTACGGGGGATAGAGGGGTCTCCATGGTAGAGTTAAGCAGAGCCACTTGCACTGAGCACCTGTTGCTCTGACTTGTGGGCTGGACTGGGGTCCACTTACATTTGCCCCTAGAACAAGTTCTGAAATGGTAAAGTTAAATGGGCCCTATAGGGGGTCACCAGCCTTGCATGCTAATAATCTTCCTATCCCATTTGCTCCAGAGAGCAGAAAACCCAAGTGACACAGTGAAGTGGCGCTGGAGGAGGCCTCCGAACCTCATGAGCTGGCACCCTGTCCACACCTGTCCCTGATTGACTTGCAATTCCTATCTGTGTCCTCTGATTACCCTATAATCCCAGCCCAGCCCAGCCAAAATGAGATTCCACCTACACCGCAACAGATTTTAAAATACAGTTGGAAGACCATGATTTGCTCCTGTGACTTGGCTTACAAAATTAAGGATTTGGGAGGAAGGTTAAATTCCTAAACCTTGTCTGGGCTCTGTTTCCACAAGAACCCGAACTATGTCTAGTTTTACCCCCATCCTCTGTGCCCCAAACAAGCTTGTCAGGGCTTGCACTACTGGGTTTTGGATGTAGCTAAGTCTTAGCTACAGGCTGGCCTTTCTGACCTAGAACAGAACCGGCAATACTCAGAGATCTCCCTACAAGAAACAGCTTCATGTTCCACCCAGGACCTAAGTAGCAGGGTAGGAAAAGGCCTACCAACCAACCTGAAGACATTTTCCTTTTTCCATGTCTCCTGAGGGACTTTGTTTCTCCTACCCAAGCCAGTCAGTCCTGTGTGCCTGGCGAAGTACATTTCCCTGTTTTCTCCTCGACCTGGGCCTAAAATCCTCCCTCACGGAGGGGACCCTGCCGAGGGCCAGTCCACACAGCAGAAGCACCGCAGCCCTGGGTGCTTGTTAGAAATGCAAACTCCCACTACATTCTCTGGCCAGCTGGTCTGGGATCTGCTCTTTAACAAGAGAGGTCGAGAGACAGTGCTCATTTGACAGAGACACCAGAATGGAAGCAACTCCTCACATCCGTGTTGATGGGGAGGCTGTCAAGGCCCTGAATAAGGACTCCAGGACTGCCCACCTTGCTGCAGTCACACAGGTGATGGGGGGCTATTGGAGGGGACCTGGAGCTGGAGTGTGGATACAAGATGACCACATAATGCTACCTCATGTTTCTGAACCTCTGGTTCCTCGTATGTAAAACCAGGAACACTACCAGAAAAAAAAAAAAAAAACAGCAAATAAAACATATATGAAAGTGTCATGTCCAAATACCAAAGTGTGTTTATGCACAACACACACACACACACACACACACACACACACACACACACACACACACTTTAGAGTTCTGAGGAAGAACTGAGTCATTGTCCTATCTGGGTTCTTACGAAGGGGCAGAGGGGACCAGGTGAGGACTCAGGTGGCATTTGTGGAGACAACAGACTGCAAGCTTTTAAGGGCTGAGTCTCCATGGTGAGGCCAGACCTGGCTACCATAATCAGATGGACAAAGGGAGAATTAAATTGGGACAGAGCCAGAAGCAAAGGCTGGAAGCTGGAGCCAAACCAGTGCTGGGTGGGGGCATGAACAGAAGACACTGAAGTGTCAGGCTGAAGCCTGGGCAGTAAGAACAGTTAGGACAGGCTGGTTGTGACCAGGGTGAAGAATTCAGGACCAAGGCTCCCAGTGAAGCCAGGAAGCAATTCAAATGAACTAATGCAGGATGTTTTGGGGGACACATAGGGTAAGACAACCCAGACAGAGAGGATGGACAGGTGAACAAAAAGCTAGCCCAGGCCCAGGCAGTGAGTGAATCCTTGTTATTAGTGGGGGTCTTTTGGGGGAAAGCAGTAGCATATTGGCCTTGGCTGAACATTTCCATGGGGCAGCATGCATGGGCAAGGTCTTTGTTAAGATTGTGTAACTCACACTTGTACCACAACAGTGTCTTTTATTGCTGTTCCCTAGTAGCAAGTTTTCTCTCCAGCATGCAGCACCGTGTTGCAGAACTGTGACTGCTCCACGGAGCCCAGGTTTCTTTCTCGGTCTCTGCAGCCGATTGGCTGTGAGGTGTGCGGTTGTTTTTTGATGGCTGGTGTTGGGCATGCAGATGTGCTTGTGGCTTAAGGGAGCTCAGGACGACCGTTCCATTTCCACCCATCCCCACGTGAGATTCTCCAGGCTGTAGGGACACGGGAGCATGGCTCCTGTTGCCTTCCTATACCTCCCACACAATACTCACCTCAAGTCCTGGCTTCACATGCTCAAAGCTGTGTTCCCTTAAAGAGTAAAGCAGAGCCACAGGACGAGCAGAGGCCACAGCACAAGGCTACAGGGCCTGACACAGCCCTGCCACCAAGTGCCCATGCTCAGCGTGAAGCTGGTGGCTCCCTGGCTCAAGGAGTGTCATGCAGCAAATGCCATGTGTGTGGTTCCCTTTAGATGATGCTCTGGGATGCAGTAGCCTGACTGTGTGGTTCCTTACCTTGATGGCTATGTCTTGTAGCCTGACTGTGTGGTTCCTTACCTTGATGGCTATGTCTTGTTTCATGAGTGTAAACCAGTTGATGGGATGGTGCAGTTTGAACTGGGAAAAATCCCAAACTGAAGAGTGTCACAGAACACTGTCACGTTCACTGTGTCACTGATGGACTGAAGACAGTCAAAGAGTCCTTTTCAAAACGTGAAGTAGATTTCCAGTTGGCGGCGGTGTGCTTATTTCCATATGGAGACAGGGATGAGCATCTCTGTGGTCCATCTTCATTGCTGATCTGGGAGACCCCACAGCAGAGTCCTCACACACCCTTTCTCTGTTCCCTTTTGCAGAAAACCCTAGTGCTCTGCCTGGGGCCTGAAAGGGTCATGGGTTCATAGTCTACAGTGTGAAATTGTAGCCTCCTGTTGTCCCAATGAGGGACCAGAGTATGAGGAACGGCTTGTAGGGTTTTCAAGGGCACAGAGATGATTCAAATGAGCACTGCATTTGAAGGCACGGGTTGCTCTGGAATCACTCTGCCATTGTATGACCCTGAGCAAACCACACCTCCAGAGCCTGAGTGTCGTCATCCCAAAGGAGAGAAGCCACGTCCCTGCTTCACTTTTACAGTCATCGGGAGGGTTAAATAAGAACATCCAGGGGGAGTGTGCATTGTTAAAACCCGCTTTAGGGAAAAGTACATCCTGAGCCTTGCTGCAAAGCACAGCGGGGCAAGGTGTGTGTGCTCAGCCCAACAGGTGCAGTTTGAATGGAGCAAGGAGGCATGGAGGAGGGGACCCCTGGAGTTGGGAACCATGATAGCCCCAAAGGCCATGGTCCCTGCACTGTGTTCATCAGCAATAGCACTGATTAGGCCCTGGGGTATTGTATTGTGAGGAGTTGGCACACCTGCCTCCTCCCTGTGTGGCTCTTCTGGGTCTCCCTCCCTGTCCATTTGCCATCACTCTGACAGTGTTGGACTCCAGCCCAGAAAAGGGCTTTGGGTCACATGTTCTCTGTGGCTTTCCTTCTGTGTTAAGCCTCTGGTCCCGAGGCCTGCTTTGAAAAAGCCTAGAATTGAAGCATCTGGGTACTAACTCAGGCCCCAGCTCTGCTTGGAGGAAGGCAGGGTGGGTGTGGCAGAAATGGCCCAGAGGAGTTGAGGCACTTACCTGGGATGTTGCTGGAACAGAATGAAGGTGGGGAGACCCTTGGCACCTCATTATCCCAGACTGATAGTCTCTATTTCCGGTGACACCGCCATTTCTTAGTTGTCATGTGTGGTCCAAGAGCTTTTCGGGTACTTTTAGGAACAAGAAGCCATCTGGAAATGTAGTCTGGGATGCTAAAATACTGGAATTTCCAAGCTCAAAAATTCAAGCAGACTATTTAAATCCTAACTATTCTAGAAAAGTCAAAAGATTGGAAGTTACCCTAAATAATTTCCTCAGCCCTCCCTGGCTCCCATTTTCCCGACCCAAATTAGTTCCCCACCAGTTTTTACTCACTACACCCCTTTTCTCCATTCATGGCACTTAAACATTTTACTGTTCTTCATGTACAATATTTGTCTAATAGTTTCTTCTCAGAACAATTTGTCCCCTGATATGTGCCTGTAAATTAATTAATCATTGGCAGGTCTGCTTTCTGCTTGTCAGCTACCAGGCTTGGTTCTTCGTGTGTGGTCCTTGGTTTAAAAAGAAGCAAGTTTGGCCCCCATCATGGGCTTGTTGAGCTAGAACCTTGGGGTTAGGATGAGACACAGCAAGCAGCCTGTGTTTTTGCTGGAGCTGCGGTGGCTCTGTTGCCCGCTAAGCCTTGAGAGCCACTGCCTTTACTTTGGGACAAATTCTGCAGTGCCTTCCAGGTTGCACAGTGGCCTTGCCCAGGCTGAGGGTCAAACAGCCAGGAGACTTGGGCCCTTGAGACCTCTCGCTGTTTCACAGAGAGGTACTGTGGCTGATGTAGTGTAGGTCTGAACTCTGGTGGAGGGCGTCCCTCTGCTGCCCATCCACACCCCTTAGAAGGAAAGCAAGAGAACAAGCTGCTAGTGGAGAGTGTAGGAAGACTGGAGAGGAGGACAGATCTGGGTGTCAGATCCTTATCATAGGATGGCTCCTGAGATGTGGACCACCCACACCATGGAGCTTCTGGCAAATGGAGCTAGGTGCAGCCCCTTCTGTGGCAAGGACTGGTATTGGTCCCCTGACTCAGCCAACTAGGGACCTAGTGTAGGGGGAAATGCTGACCATGACGGCTTGAGGGCTGGCACAGGTGACTCTGGCCACGCCCACTTGGGGGCTGGCAAGGTGACTCTGACCACGCCCACTTGGGCATGGTCAGAGTGACATAGCAAGGCTTTAAATATGAGGGACACATGCATGCGGCTCTCTCTGTTCCCTCTCCCACCTGGTTGTACAGGACTGACTCCATTGAGTGAGTATTTCCTAATAAACCACCCGTTTTTCAAACTAGTTCTGACTCCATTGCGATCCTCATTAATTGCTTTCCACATTAACTTAGATAGTAAAACATAAACTGCAGGTTTTAGTGTTGTGGGGGATGGCTCTGAACATGAGCCTAGCACAGAGGAGGGGCATTTGGGAGACAAAGGAGTAAGGCCACTTCCAGCCCCAAAGCTGCTTCTGCTGTAGTGTCTCGGGCTGCTCAAAAATTTAATCAGTAGGTCATCTAGACAGCTCCTATGCTAAGGAAACATGTGAGCTAAGTCAGCCTATAAACAGAACTGGCTGGTTTCTCTTAGGCTTTCAGCCTGGCATCATTTGAGTCCTGAGCTCTGATATCTTAGCAGGGAACATGAGGCAGAGAAAGGTGTGTGTGTAGTGGTGAGTGTCCTGGGCTAGTGTCCCCTTTGAGGGCATTCACTCCAGAAACTCGCAGCAGTGCTGTCAGCTGGGGACTCTGAGAGACATTCAAGCCCCCCCCCCATGGCAGCAAAGATCTCTTTTGATGGGCAGACCCCAGTCCTGTCTGCAGACCCCAAACACCCTGCTCTTGGGTAGGATAGCCACATTCCACAGTCTCACACAAGCAGCCTGGCTTCCTGGAGGGGTCTGGCTATAATCGGCTGCCCCCAGAAGCCAGCAGGGTCCCAGGAACCCCGGCTAAGCAGGCTATGTGTTGCTGGGAGTGCTTCTGTCTCCCTGAACAGAAAGCCGAACTGAAGACCTGCCCCAGAGGCTTCAGAGAGGCCACCTGGTCTCCTGGTTTTGATCCCCAGAGCCTGTCCCAGGCCACTCTGCCCATCTTGAATGTTTGCTTAGTAACTCTGAATAGCTGGAAGGACACCAGGGGCCTCTTTCTTCCTCCCTTCTCTACTCTCTGGCCCCCTGCTTTGTCCCAGAGATCACTCTGCTCTTGTCTTTTGTGAAGCAGGCTATTTACTTTAGCACATGAGACATTTACAAAGGGCCTTCTCTGTGACTCCTAATTTCTTCCCAGGGCTTTCATCTTTACCTTTTCTTTTCTTTTTTCCTTGCTACTGGGATGCATTTTCAGGAACTATAAATACCATAGGTGACAACACTTTGAAGCCTTTTTTGCAGCGTTCTGCACACCTGAAGCGTTTTGGTGCACACACACAAACACACAAGCAAGCTCGTGTGTATGCACACATATTTGCACACCCACTCAAATGCACGCATGTGCATATACACCTGTACCATGAACTGAGCCTTTGCCATCTTATCTTACAACTTGCACCTCATGGGTTCAGTTATTCCTTCTTGCTTTGTGTCAGGCTCCCAGTAGACCCTTCCTGTCAACTTTTCCTTGAGCTGCTGTCCAGAAGCAACTGCTGGGAGGCCCAGGCCTTGTGGACATAATCAGGAGATTTTTCACTTAGGAGTATTACTGTGAATGTTCCTGGGATAGCTGGCTCAGACCCAAACCACATGTTGTCATTCAAGTCCAGCCCCACCCAACAAGAATCACCTTGTGTCCCGCCCTACGCTGGGAGAAATGCAGAGGTGCCTTGTCTGTCTACCCTTTCCTGCAGCCTGGAGGAAACTGTCACCTATGAACGATCCAGTCTGGTGTCCTAACAGATGTGATTGCCCATGGCTCTCCTGGGGACTTGCCAAGAAAACAGATAGAGAGCCAGTACCTGGGACTCCAGTGGGAGCTGTGGGGACCCTTTCAGAGTAAACCACCACTCTGTGGCCAAGGTAACCTTGAGCAAATGGTCCCCTCTCGCTGAGACTGATTCTACCCCAACTCCCAGAAACACAGTGGAATTCTCCGCAGTCACATTCCCAGAAATAAAATAATTCCTTCAGAACCCATGGTGACTAGATCTGGTCCTTTGTCCTTTTGTTCTTGCTTTTGTTTTCTGGGCCTTTGCATGACCTAGTGTTTCTGGGAAGGCCTTTGCTTGTGTTGCCATTGCCTGTTGTCCTCAGCTCCAGCAGGTGACGCCCTGACTCAGCCCTGGCAGCTCCCCCAGCTGTCTCCCTTCCAGGAGTCCTGAGAGCACTATCTTTAATCAATTTGTTTCGGGAAAATTCAGCAAGATTATCCTGCCAGGAATCCCATCCACTGTGCTGCCTTTAATCTAACTGCTCTTCTCGGCACTTGCCATGTGGTTCTGTGGAGTCCTTTGGCATCCACCCCACACCTCTGTTAGGTTAAACATGGAGAGCCCCATGGCAGAGGCCAGAAGTAGCCTGGGCACCTGTGGGATGGAGGTCTGTTAACTGTTAGCACTTGGTACCAACAGCATAAACAGACTCTGCACAGAGACACATGTGCACTGGTTTAGGGTTTGCTGCAAGGGCCTCCCCAAAGCTGTGTCTTTGCTGAGTTGCTCAATTGCAGCTGGGAATCAGGATTTCCCAGGAAAGAGGGGTGCTGTGGTATACACATGTCATCCCAGCAACTTGTAAGGCTTGAGATGAGTTCAACGACAGCCTGGGAAATAGTGAAACCATCTTCCAAAGGCTCCTGGGTAGGGAGTTGTTTGCCTTCTGATTGCTCATCAGTCACACCTGTTCTATCTCCCCACCCCCACCCCCGCCTCACTCCTTCCTCATTTGTCCTCCATCTGTACACAGAGAAGGACTGGGGACTAAGACTGCTGAAGAGAAAGGTTCTCCTGCCTTCCTCTTGTCTTTGGGATGTTTTTTTTTTTAAATCATGAACATGGAATCTACCAGTGGGTTTCAGTTTATTAAAAGGAACCCCTTCACCGCTTTAAGCTCTGTGTGAACGAACATATGCTGACATGAACAAGAGTTTGCAGGATGGCCTTACTTTCCTGTCCTCATTGTCCAGCATCTCTGGTCACCGGATTCAGAAGCCTGCTTGTTCAGCCAACAACTCCTTCCCCTCCCCAAGCCATTGGAAGGATCCCAGATACTGTTTATCAGAGTCCAGGATAGACTAAATGAACTTGTTCTGCATCCACAAAAACTTTTCCTTTCAGACCCAGCTTTTATGAGGACATCCTTATTAGTTTAACTTCACACATCCCAGAGTCATCCAAGGGAGTCTCGAGGAGTTACCCACACTAACCCACGACCATGTCTGTGAGAGATTGTCTTGATGATAGATGTAGGGTGGCCTAGTCCACGGCGGGTGGTGACATCCTTAGGCTTGGGGTCCTAGGTTATGTAAAGCAGCTAGCTTCAGCAAGCCAAAGAGAGAGCCAGTAAGCAGAGCTCTTCCATGACTTCCTCTCAGTGAAGGATTGTGACCTGCAAGTACAAACCGAATGAACCCTTCCTTCCTCAACTTTGCTTGTGGTTAGAGTGTGTTATCCCAGGAACAAAATGAAACTAGAACAAAGGACTAAGAAGACACCTTGGTATCTCTGGTTGGAATACTTGGGGGTGGGGGCCGTGGTTTTGGTGTTGGTTTTGAGTCAGCATTGCTTCTCATCTCCACTCCTGGAATTTGTTTGGCCTGGTGATGATCTTCAGCTCTCTCTCATGCAACTGTTGCAAAGATGTCCACACTCCTCCCCTTTAGCTCCCTGTTACCTTTGAGTTGCTTTTGACTTTCCCCAAGCTTGGTGTTTCTGCCAAAGGCTTTTTTAATAAAGAAAATATTTTTTTACTCATCAAATTTAAACTGACAGTTTTTATTTTTTCTGAAGCAGGGATAAAAGGAAAGAGAAGGCAATTGTAGTAATAGGCAAATGAAACCCCAGCAGGTAAATAATAGAGGGCAAGGCAAGGGCATCCCTACTGCAGCAGGTAAAGCTCTGAAAAGCTCTCCAGGAGGGCTCAGCTTCTGTAGAGCACAGGACTGAGAATGCTAGGCGTGGAAGAGGAAGCGTAAACCCACAAGCAATCAAGCTAGACACTCAGACAGGCAGAGAGACTGAACCGAACGTACAAGCCACACATCACAGCAAACATTTCCTTGGGTCTAAATATAGTCACAGCTGTCAGAAGTTAAAAGTCCATTTGCTTAATTAAGATAGTGGGGTTGAAAAGAACTTTATCAGTGAGTGAATCCTGAGATTGTAATGAAATCTGGGTGGGGCTTCTTTCTCAAAGATGGTTCTTCCTGACACGGTAGGGATATTGGCCGCCGACTTGGGCCTGCAGGGTCAGTCTGTCTTGTCTATCGTCTGTTACCCCTGCTTTGTGAGTGTGTGTGTGCAGCATTCCAAGGCCCCTCCTCCAGTCCCTGGGTAGGTATGACTTTTCCAGGAAGCTCTTCATTCAGCTGCTGTCCCTCTGACAGCCCCAACTTTCTGGAGTTCCTGTAGATTAATTATCTACTTGTTGAATTGTTCATTTTTTGTTGTTGTTGTTCTTGGTGACATCTGGACTTGCCCTTTAAGACAGAATCTAAGACTGGACATCATGGCCTCCTTCCCCACTCCCATCCCCCAGGAGCCAACAATCAGGCTCCCTGGAGCCCCCTAACTGTCCCTGTGATAGGATCAGCCTCCTAGGGACATGGTGGTTGCTGTCCAGGGTGCTGACAAATTCTGAGTCACTGTGGTGGTCACTCCCAAACTTGCAGGGTTTAGGCCGAATTCTTGTTGACTAAAGCCCTCTAGCCCATTCCAGAATAAAGCTGCAAGTGGTTTTATTTAGAACTGGGCACTTGTATCGGGCAGCTAATGAGATTTACCAGCTCATCCCTGTGTCTGACCCCGCTTGTCTCTGCTCTGTGATAACAAGCCAGGTCATGTCAGCAGAACAGCGCAGGGCCAGCCCAGCAGAGGATGCCTGTGATACAGCTGGGGCCTGCCAAGTTGGCCAAGCATCTCTTTGGACATTTCACAGATATCTATGGCCTCCTAAAGGCAAGAAAGAAAATCGTGTGATTCTGGGGGCAGATGCCTTTATATAGCCACTGAACCCAGAAGTAGCCTGGGAGGAAGAGTGATGTAGACAATGCAGAATACCTCTGTAGTGAGGACTGATGTGTTCTACCTCAGAATGGTCCATTTTCAGCTCTCTTGAGAGCAGAGTAGGGCAAGAATAGATGTTTGTTGACTCAGTCAATTAGACAACATTAATATTAAATGCCAAAAGACTAGACAGTGCACAAATAATAGATTGTCTTTTGTTTAAACAAAAGACAGCAATATGCGCTTAGGCTAAAAAGCCCACTTTAAAAATTACGCACTAACTGACTTTGAAATTAGCCTTTCTCTTGTCTTGCTTCTCACTGGCAATACTACAGTGGAAACCCAGGTGTAGAACACCAGGCTTGAAAAAAAGGAGGCAATGAAAGAGGCCTGGCCTCTGTTATCCCAAAGGTTTGGGGGTGAGTTATATTAGTACAAAATCATATACGTTACGAAGAGGACGCAGACTTGACTGTACAATAAAATGTGGGGCTGGAAGAAGGAAGTGCTCTGTGACCTCCCTCTTATTGCCTGTCTCCTCTGAGGCATTGTGGGAGAAGGCTTCAGGAATGAAATCAAACATCGTGTCACCTCCACCAAAGAAGAGAGCTGCTGATGAGGCCCCAAGGTGGGTGCTGTTTCAGAGCAGTTGGGGCTGCAGGAGGAAGCACATCCCACTTAAGGGTTCTGTGGGAAATCCTTTCATGTAACCAGTCCCAATGCTCCCCCAATTTATCTGCTTTATGAGTTAACTGGATTTAATCCTTTAGAACCAGGTGCAATGAAGATAGGTGTGGGAATTTCAATCCAAATTACAGACTTTGAAGCCTACCCAGGGGCGCTGAGTGTGGCTTCTAACATGTAAGGAAGAAATCTGTGAAGTGCTGCAGGCATTGGTTTGTTGGAAACTATAAGCAAAAGAATTTGTGACATAGCCAGGCATTGGTGGCTCATGCCTTTAATCCCAGCACTCGGGACACAGAGGCAGTCAGATCTCTGTGAGTTCGAGGCCAGCCTGGTCTACAGAGTGAGTTCCAAGACAACATCTCTGCCCTATCCTTTGAGCCCGTGTCTCTCACTGAACCTGGAGCTCATTGATCCCAGTGAACTCTAGGGATCTTCCTGCCTGTGCCCCACCTGCCCTGGGGTTACAGATATGTGCCATGACTTCTATGTGAGTTCTGGAAATCTGAACTCAAGTCTTCATGCTTGCATGCATGAACTTTACCTCCACAGCCTGACTTTCTGATTGTATCCCAATAACTTCAGATGCACACTGAGCCTGATTGCTGCAGGTTTATTAGAAGAGTTATTAATGCCATGGACAGACAAAAAATAAACAACATGGTGGGGTGCTGAAGAGAGAAATAGAGCTCCTTATGGCAGAAGTGGAGGTCTCTGCTTATCTCTGAGGACAGTGGAGGTTTCACAGCACAAGCCCGCAGCCAGCTCTGATTGGAAGGCAGGAGGTAGGGGAGGGTGGGGAGCAGGATGAGTGGATACCAGTACCCTTTGATGTAAACTCACTCCCCCAGATGAGAGCTCCTGGAACTTGGAAGTCTGTTAGCTAGAGGTTCACGGTGTTCTCTGTATGCGTGTGGTATCTGTGAGATGGGCTGTGGCCTGAGCAGCAGATGGGTTCTGATGTTGCATTCTTACACAGGTGAGACCCAAGGAGATCAGGCCATGTCAGATCTTCATATTTGCCTTGTAGCTTGTCTTGTTAAATAATTAGGCCAGTTCTGATACCAAAAGCAAGAAGTGGGGGTGGTGTGAGGGGTGGTCCTCTGACAATGAGGAACTGACATCTGGAGAGATCACTCTGCAGATTTCTCAGGCTGGGGCTTTTGATGACCTGTCATTTGGTCCAGAATATGCTGGGGACTTCTCTTGGTCTGTATATTTGTGCTGAAACCTAATCACTGAGGTGACAGCATTAGAAGGCGGGGCTGTGGGCTGTGATTAGGTTGGGGGGCTCTGCCCCTGTAAACAGCACAAGTGTGCTTACAAATGAGGCTCTCCATGGATGGCTCAGTGTTTCTGAAGACCCACCAGATCTTAGGAGTATTGAGCAAACAAAATTAATGTGGCTTATAAAATTGCCCAGTCTGAAGTATTTTGTTATAGCAACACAAATGACTAAGACTGGACCAGACTCTCTCTAGGTGGAAGATGGGAGCCGAAGCCTCTTCCTGCAAACCATGAATGCACAGTAGGTGAGATGGCTGGTTTGTGATCCAGCACACACACAGCAGGAGTGTCTGTTACAGGAAATCTGCTGGGGCAGAGACTGGTGCCCACTCCAGCAGCTGTGAAGAGCTCCAGAGTCCATACACAAACTGTGTCTCTTTCTTATCTGAGTCCCTGCCTCTCAGGCAACGGTGGCTTCTCAAGGAGCCTTCAGGAGCCTTCTCAAGGGCTCCTGAAAGACATGCTGGCTGATCTCTGGGCTGCCTGGTTCTGTTGGTGGGTATGGTTTAGGAGGCAATTCCTGCAAAGGATACCCATCTTCAGCCACACACCTATCAGGGAGGTGGACTGGTGCTGGAGGCTCCTGTAGGCAGTGTTGGTCTTAGGGCAGAGGTGGCCCAGGCTCCTTCTGATCTAAAGATAAACTCTTAAATGACTAATGGAGGTGCTTGGGGATTGCTGTGCTTGCATAAGACAGTGGGCTTGGGTCGCATGAGCAGTCTCACACCAATGGGCATCAAGCTGGAAGCCCGAAGTGGCCAAAGTGAAAGGCATTTCCTGGCCTCGGCATGGAATGGCAGTGAACACTCTGCCAGGCTGGGAAGAAGGGTTGGTTTGGACGCACTTATATCCATCACTCTCCTCCCTTGCTCAAGTAGTGGTTTGTGGTCATAATTGTCCCTAAACTCTGTGGTTTTGCCTTAGAATGCTCTTAGAGCCTCCCCAAGACAGATGTGTGTTTGAACAGATATACTATACTTGTGCCTATGAAAAGGCAATTTAATCTACATTTATACAACTCATGTTTTTTAAAGAGCTTGTGGCATTTCTGGAAGTATCCTCTTTTGTGAATTTTTTTCCTGCTACATTCTCCTGCTTCTTGACTTTGCAGAACTCACCGTTCTTCCTGAGGCTTGCTGATGCCTCTGTGACGAGGGAGGGTGCTGTGATAGAGTGAGAGGGGGCAGTAGCAGGCCACTGTGAGGAACTGGATGTGGTAGCTCAAGGCACAGATCCCTGATCAGCACTTCCTACGTGCCATGGGGTGGTGGAGAGGCCTGTGTCAAGCGATGAACCCAAGACTTCTATACCAAGTATAATCACATTTTATAGTCTCTGTAAGAGCTGTGGGCATAGTATTACTATAACTGCAAGTAATCTCTCATAGGAAGTCACGGGTAGGAGGCAATGGGAAAGCCAGAAATATCTCAGCTCATTTCTGCTCTTAAAATGCTTGCAGTGAGCTGGAGAGATAAGGCTTCAGGAAATAACAGGGTGGGGACATCTCTGAGAACTTTGCCCCATTCTCTGGTCACTTGGGAGCTTCCCTGTCATAGATCCAACTTTCATTATTTCGTTATTATTAAGAAAGGAGAGTGTGTCTGTGTGTGTGCACGTGTGTGACTGTTCATGTGTGTGCAAGTGCACATGTACTGTGCACATTTGTGTATGTAGAGAGTAGAAGTAAACCCCCGGGTTTAGGTGCTGTCCACATTGTTTTTCAAGATGGGACCTCTCATTGGCCTAGAACTTTCGGTTCACCTGGGTTGGCTGGCCAGCGAGCCTCAGAGACCTGCCTGTCTCTACCACCCCAGTGCAGGGATTATAAGGTCATGGCGTGAAAACCAGCCCTTTGTAAGCAGTTTCTGGGAACTGAACCCAGGTCCTTGGGCTCACAAGGCAAATGATTTACAACACAGAGCCATTCCTCGGCCTCTTGGCTGTCTTGAAAACCACAGGATCTTCCTCTCACCTGAGGAATAGGAGAGTGAGACAGAATAAGTAAGGCAGCTTCCTGGGTCATGTTTGAAGGAGATGGTAGCAAAAGCCATTGAGTCTGTTATAGTCTCTGTCAAAAGCAGAAAGCTCACTTGGTTTCCTCACAATCAGGCCTGAGCAGGCAATGTAAGCATTCCAAACTCTTTTTGATACACTGGGCGATTCTGGCCTGGGAAGAGCCAGCAGCCCTTGCAAGCCAGGCAGGGAATCCCCTCTGAGATCATGATGTCTGCTGACTGCCATCTGTCTCCTCCCACTGCCTCAGAAGGGCCACCTTCCTCAATACACACTCCCACCACTCACATGACTCTCCCTCCCTATAATAAATAAGACACCAGGCAGGTTGCACTGGAGCAAGTTCAAAAAGAGGGTGTGAATGACAACTTTCATCTTTTATTGCTACATATGTTCAAAACCATGGAGGGTCAGAGGTCAGGAGTGAGACAGGCCATCATGCAACTACTTCTCAGTCAGGGGCCATTCCTCACCCTAGAAAGGTAGCTTTGGGGCAATCACAGCAGAACCCCAAGACACCTGGAAAGTGACGAACCATGGCACTTTCTTTTCTTTCTTAGTCTCCTCATCCTGTGTGGCTTGGTCCTGGAAGCCTGACTGAGGTGACAAAGTAGTGAAGAAGTGATAGACATTGAAGAAATGACAGATGCATATACAGAAATGATAAATTGGGTGGAAGCTGCTGTGCACCCTGGAAACTTAGTTTATTATGTGCAACACCAGAAGAAGTGGTTAGTTTGGGCATGGGTTTCTGTCTCAGTCTCAGGTTGCAGTCACGCAGGAAGAGGATGTAGTGGTTGTGTTTACACACACTGGTCAGTCATTGTTACACTCTCAGACTTGGCCCAGAGGAAGGCCTTGCCATTGCTCTCAGACCCACCCAAGAAAGGCTTTGCCATGGCCATGGGTCTGAGGTGTTGGGGCCTTTGACATGGCTGTGTCCATGTCCAGAGTACATATTCACTGAGGGCTTCCTCTACTCCCGTAGTCAAGAGCGCATTCTGACCTAACCAAGCCTTCTGTTGATCCCTGGAGGCTAAGCCCTGAACTTGTCCCACTGGAGCCTGTAGCAATTGCTTAGAAAGGCAAGCATTTCAGTTTGATTTTCCTGCCTAGCCTGAGGCAGAGACAGTCCTCCACTCCGGATGCCACCCTCCCTGTGGCAAACATGCCATGCTGACTGGCCAGGTGTTCCCCTCGGTGTTTCGTGGGAACTGACGTTCTAATCCTGCTGTGTGCTGCCATTCTTCCAGAAAACAGGAACAGGAAGCATAATTTTACAACAAGGGGTTTTCAGAAATGAATGGTAGAGGAGACTGCAGAATCGGGGTCTCCGATCTCCACTTCCCAGCTGATTGCCCACACTTGTCTGGGTTAATCTACGAAAGGGGGGCCGGTGTCCCCGTTTGTTTTCATTGTTGATCTGACACGGTATAAAGTCATCAGGGTAGAGGAGACCTAGACTGAAGAATTGATCAGACAGATCTGTAGCTGTGTCTGTGAGAGATTGTCTTGCTTGATGATTGATGTGGGAGGGCCGCCCACCCCACTGTGGCATCCCTGAGCAAGAAAGGCCGTAGCCGAGCCAGCCAAAGAAGGAGCCGGCAAGCAGCATTTACCAGTCTCTGATTCAGTTCCTGCCTGAGTCCTGCTCCGACCTCCCTCAATATTGGACTGTGGTTTGGAGGTGTAAGCCAGATCAGCTCACAGCTCACAGTCCCTTTGCACTGCACCTTCTCCCGGCTCAGCGGCCCCTCGTTCTCAGCTTCTGAGTTTTGAGATGGGCACATTGCAGAGCTCTGAACAAGCAAATCCCCAGTAAAGGCCCCCTTGGCAGCGTGGGGTGCAGGCGAGGGACTCGAGAGGAGAGCAGTGCATCGCTGGGTGTGTCTACCCGGTATGCGCCGTGGCAAAGCCATCAAAACCGCTGCGCTTCCCACCCAGGCCAGGGGTCGTCTGCCAAAGCTTACTTTTCCTTTGTTGACTATATTTTCTCTGATGCCTTCTGCTGAAGTGCTTAACACCACACGTGTCAGGGGTGTGTGTGTGTGTGTGTGTGTGTGTGTGTGTGTGTGTGTGTTGGAGAAGAGGGAAGAAGAACATTTGCATGTGTGTATTATACACAGCAGCTCTCTGCACGTGTGTCTCACACAGTGATCTCTACCATTTCTTACCCCGCTTTGGTTTTTTTGATGTAGCGTGACCAGAGAGAAATGTATGATATCGAAAGCCAGCAGAGAAGAAAATCTACTCCAAACGCATCTTGGGAATTGCTACCTAGACGTCTGTTATTTCTTCATTCACCTCCGTTTGCCCACCATTCGCCCGTCCCATCACCCACCCTTCTCCGTGGCCTCCTCTTACAGTTCGTTCACTCACTCCTGCACCATCTGTCCATACGGGATTCCTCAGGTGCTAGGGTTTCAAAGTGAAAGTTTTTCTCCCATAGTCTGTGGGGCCTCAGGTTCTGGGATCTAAAAAAGGCACCAAAAGGTGTCAGGAGTCCCCCATCTTGAAAGCCTTGTCTTGATGTGACTGAACAGGCAACTACCAACTTCCTCCCCTGGGGGACTTAGTTTAAACCATAATGCGCTCTGGGGTCAGCTGCCAGATTGGTGTCCTGTGGGACTATGAATTTAGTATGTACCTGTACCCTCTAGTGCTGGCTAGTATTATGTCAACTTGACACAAGCTAAAGTCACCTGAGAGGAGGGAACTTCAATTAAGAAAATGCCTCCATTGGCCAGGTGGTGGTGGCACAGGCTTTTAATCCCAGCACTCGGGAGGCAGAGGCAGGTGGATCTCTGTGAGTTCAAGGCCAGCTTGGTCTACAAAGCTACACAGAGAAACCCTGTCTTGAAAAACAACAACAACAAAAAGCCTCCATAAAATCAGGCTATAGGTAATCCTGTAGGACATTTTTAAAATTAGTAATTGATGGGGGAGGGCCCAGCCCATTATGGGTGGTGCCATCTCTGGGCTGTGGTCCTGGGTTCTATAACAAAGCAGGCTGAACAAACCATAAGGAGAAAGCCAATGTAAGCAGCACCCCTTCATGCCCTCAGCATCAGCTCCTGCCTCCAGGTTTCTGCCCTGTTTGAGTTCTTGTCCCAACTTCCATCCCTGTTGTAAAGTGATGTAGAAGTGTAAGCTGAATAAACCCTTTCCTCCCCAGGTTGTTTTGGTCATCCCAGCAATGATAACTCTAACTGGGACACCTCTGCTGCCTCAGTTTATCAGGGTTGCTGTCTGCACCCACAGTAAAGGACACAGGATGAGTCCCCATGCTCACCCCCTCTCACTAGATTGAGGAACAGCCTCCAGGCTGCCGCAGTAACTGCAGCCGCCCAGCACTGTCCGTGGTCCTGGAGTTAGACTTGTTTTTCCTTTGACTCACTCTGTTTGGGGTTCACCGCATTACATAAGCAGATTTTGTCTAAGACGTTTCCTCATTCACCCTATATGTACCTGAAGGTTCTGTCATTATGATAGCTTTAGGGTTCCTGTCTGGATAGAAGGATTAGGGCTATGGCCATAGAAAAGTAATACCCCTTTTTGCTGTGAACTTGGACTTCAGCTGACCTTGGCCCTTCTGGCACCAGATCTAATGAGTGGAGCTGGGCTGCCAGACATGGTTCACTACACTCCTGCCCAAGGTTCCTGACACATCAGCTTCCAGATGACAAGTTGGCAAGGTTCCCTCTATCCTCTTCATAAGCTGCTACAGGCATCTGATCCTGTTCTTTCTGGAGCTGTGGCTTGGGACTGGTTATACCCTTGGCCTCTTCCTTTGTTTCTGCTTTCTGTGACTGCCTGGTGAGTCACACCTGAGTCTTCTGTAAGAGCTGCCTCCAGCGACTTCTGGCTGACCAGGAGCTGCTGCAGGGTTCCATTTGTTCAGCGCTCATAGCCTGGACCGGGGAATGTCTGCCTTCCACACTTGGATCCATGGGCACAGTTCTGGCCTGTTGCTGTCTTGATTTTCCCCTTTGTTAAGAGGAGGCATAGAGCACATCTCCCTGCCAAACATTAGACAGAGAATGATTAAGAGGCCACCTGTCCTCTAGATGCATTAAGCCCAGACAGGCAGGGAGGTCCTTGCAGAGAACTTGGCACTTGCCCTAGTCCCTGAAGGATAAGAATGCACTCAGCAAATAGATAGAGGAGGTGATAGACATTCCTGATAAACCCAGGCCCAAGCAATACTGAAAACATGGACAACTGAGGAGTTGTGCATGGGGATGGGGACTCAGCACCCTGGTGTAGGGAGGAGAAGGGTCAGAAAACTGTCTTTAAAGGATCTTCAGTGGCACCTGGGACTTCTGAAGTGTCAGAGTAGCCACGACTGTCATGCAGAGGACTTCATGCTCCCTCCTGAGGCTTCTGTGCAGCCATGCAGCCTCCTCTCATTACCCATGTTTCTCCCAGGATGACTGAAGAGGTCCATGGCTAGATCCATCCTTTGGCTTCACAGTGGTGTACAATGACCTTCTACATATCTCATAGCCAAGCCAGCTTGGGTGCCCTTTTAGATAAAGGCTGGGCATTGTTGGGTATTTTTGCCCAGTGTTGCAGGTAGCATAGAGATGAAGCTTAATGAATATTTCCTGGGTGAATGTTTAAAAACCTGAATGAACACTCAATGCCCCTCCCTTGAAGAGTTGGCTGTAGCAGTAGGAGCCTGTGGTCTAGAGCCTGCATGAGTGTGACTGTTAACCAGGGAGGCCAGAATGCAGTTAGGAGCCATGACCTACCCTGGATGACAGTAATGAGGTGATGGCTGCGATTAGCAGGCCTTTATGTCTCAGCCAAGATATCTGAGTGGCTGGGGAGGCACCCATCCTCAGAAAAGTGAGCATTTTAACAGGGGAAATTGCCTTCCACCCATTCCCTCCTGACAGGAAAAGCCAGGAAGATGGGATGTTCTATTGCACCTAGCAGCCAGAGGAAGACATTTCAATTCAATTCCAATGATTTTGCCCTAGAAAATGAGGACTATTAACTGGAGTGTTCTTTGGAATTGGCAGCAGGACCTGTCTGTCTGAATAGACAAGGTATGAGATGCCCTTTGAGAGTCAATGTTCTTGCTGTGAGTCCCAGAAGGTAGCATGAGACTATATCAGTCAGGATTTTCTAGATGAATGGAGAGAGAGAGAGAGAGAGAGAGATGAAAACAAAGATAGAGAGAGAGACAGACAGACATAGAGAGACACAGAGACAGAGACAGACACACAGGAAAAGACAGAGACAGAGAAACAGGGACATACACACACACACACACACACACACACACACACAGAAAGAGAGAGACAGAGACAGAGACAGAGACAGAGACAGGCAGTCCAGCCATGGGTATCCCGATCTAGTGATGAAATACTGAAAGCAACTTGGAGTTGCTGCCCAAAGTAGCATAGAGTGGCGGCAGCAGCAGCAGCAGCAACAGGATAGATGGATAGGTGCACTGCCAGCGAGAAGCAAAGGCAGGCAAGCAATTCTGCTTTTTGTTTTCTTAGACCCTTATAGCTGAGCCACCTGACACCCACCTAGGGGAGAGCCTTTTCCTGTCTCAAGGGAATAAGGACACCTGACATCCTCTCCTCACCTCCATGCATGTACACAAAAACAACATACACATCAAAAAAAGGATGCTGACTCTCCACAGATCCTGTTCACACTCTGTTGCGTGTTCAAGATGCTTAACTCCCATATTAAAGGCAAGTGAACATTACACAAGACAAACCCCCTTCTCTATCCTACACCAACAGGAAAACTATATGATGACCATTTTATTAAGTATCTAGATAGTTCTTCCAGTGGCCTGGACTCAGAGTCAGCTCTTGACAATGTTTGCCTGCTAAGTGTTCTTTAGTCATGGCTGTACATTAGAACCATCTAGAAGCTTTAAAACACACTCTACCACAGAGATCCTGACATACAAGGTATGGGGGTGACCTGGGCACTGGGATTTAAGGTTCTAAATACACCTAGATGGAACCCTGCACTATAAGAACTACCTTGGAAAGATTACCCAACTTTCCCCAGTCTTACTTTCTCTTGCTTGAAAATTAAGAATATTGTGATGAACCTCACACTCTGATGACAAATAAGATAAGGTCTGTTCAGTAAGCTGTATCTGCTGTCATGACTGTGTTTCTGAAGACAAAGTCACAGTTGACTTGTGTGCCCTGGTCACCTTGAGTTTCCTGTGAATGACACAGGCCAGACTCACTCCCCAGCTGTGGCAGAAAGCTGTGGATAACTGAGAGAAGTGTGCAGCTAGTCCATGGTAAGGAGTGATCATTGCACACCAAGGACAGACCAAAGACTCTTCCACATGAGGACTGTGTGTTGGTCACCACAGCCCCTGTGTGTCAGCTCTGCTTCATCTCACTGAGTCCCTTGTTAGCCTTTCAAGCACTTGACTCTTTTTAATGGCGATGGTTACCTTGTCTGTCCTCTTTGTTGGGGAATTATTGATCGTTTGTCTTTCATGCTTATAGGAACAAGGAAACAGAAGCCAGAGGCGCTAAGGGAGTGCAAGTCTTGTTTTTACTTTTTCAGGCTGCTTAGCCCATTGAAGGGCAGTCCCCAGACTTTGTCATCAGATGGCCTTTCTTTGTTTTGATGAGGTCATTGGGGTGACTGATAAACTTTATTTGAAAGAAAAGAACAAAGGGGAAGGGTTTCCTTTGGGAAAACCTCTTCTCCATCTCTTCCTCTGGGGTGGATATAGCCACTTGGAGTGGGTCACAGTGGTGGCTCCGATAGCAAAGATTTTTAAGCATGAATACCATGCTATCCATCATGATCCTTCTAACAAAGCAATGTTTTTGTTGTTTTTTTTCTTATTTTGATGGTTTAAGGAGACATGGGGTCATATTTAGTTTTCTCATCATTGTGACAAAATACCGGACCCAAACAACTTAAGGGAGGAACCCAAACTGGGTTCACAGTTGGAAGACGCATAGTCCCTCATGGCAGGGAAGTTATGATGGCAGGCATTGGGTCCCACTGCATCCACAGTCTGGGGGAAAGATGAAGGCTGGTGCTCATCTGGCCACCTTCACAGTCCACAGAGCCCCTCACAAATAGGTCCAGAGCTTTGTCTCCTAAGTGATTCTCAATCCTGTTGAGTTGACAGTCAATATTCATCATTACAATAGACCAGTTTTACTCTATATAGCATATTATTTAAATCTCAAGATTTTTTTTAAGGTCAAGTATATCATCTGTTTTTTGAA
Organism: Cricetulus griseus; assembly: GCF_003668045.3. NCBI lineage: Eukaryota > Metazoa > Chordata > Mammalia > Rodentia > Cricetidae > Cricetulus > Cricetulus griseus. The sequence goes on along the minus strand of NC_048598.1, from coordinate 2,701,287 downwards.
AGGAATAAAGAGACTCAGGAGGCTCTCTGTCTGATCTTTGCTGCTTTCTTAAATACTTTGATCAAACATCTTTGCTGATGAATTTTCCACTCACAGTTGTGTGCCCTTCAGAAGTCTGTTTACACTTCCATAAACTGGTGTTGATTTTATCAGGTTAAGTTGTCTTTGCTGAAGCCTGACAGGAAACAGAAGCACTCTAACCCCAGCAAGACAAGTGTGGAACTTGTCCAAAAATGCTTTGACTGGTCCAAACAGATGAGGCTAAAGCCAAAAGTGGGATTTCCAGGAAGCAGGTCTCTGTCAGGATGTAAATTAAATTCCTTTCCTTCCATCTCTTGAGTTTAAATTGCTAGGTTTTCCTGGACTAAAATATTTTCAAAATAATTTATAGGTAGGGCTAGTCATCCATTTCATATCATTTGTTGAATCCACACTTTGTACCAAACAAGGCAGTAGCCAAAGAGGACCGAACCAACCATAAAAATTGTCTGTTGTAATTCTGGGGAGGAAACAAGGATAGATGCCATGGATACTGAGGAGAGCAAGGAGACATGAGCAGTGGAGGGCAGATTTTATCTGTGTTATGAATGGCTCTACCCACATATCTTTGTCCTCTGTTCCCAAAGGCACGGAACTGCCCCCTTGCCCAGGAGCTTGTTCCCGTGTGTTCAGAGGGACCCTGTGAGGCACCCTTACAGCCTGAAGGGCAGCCAGTGGTTATGAGGACTGAAGTAATGGGGGCGGTAGTCATGCCTGCAGAATGTGTTAGTAAAACACAAGTACCTGTGAGTGTGCGTGAGCACACAGAAGAGCCAATGCCGCCATCACCCTCACAGCGGCCTCGGGGCCCAGAAGATGAGAATCCCCTCTTTCCGCAGAGGTCCCCTTAGGAAGGACCTTCACCCCTCCTCTCCTTCTAACTGCTGGCCAGGGTTGTGAAACTGTGCACACGCAGACAACCTCTGCCCTACCTACTTCATAGCTCCAGAAGAGCTGCTGGAACTGAAGTCAGGGGCTTTGGCTCTGGGGCATCTGGTCCCTTTGCTTAAGAGTAGGGCTGGAGTTCACTAGGGAACTTAAGTGCTCTGATTGTCAGTGGTGGGGAAGAGCCGGGTATGTGGGGAGGTCTCCTTCAGTAGACCACGAAGCAGTTTAGACAAGATAGGGGGAAGCTGGCCCACCTGTGGTCCCTTGTTGTAGCCACAGGGAACAGGATGGGCTCAGACTTCCCCTATACACCTTTCTATGGCTTCTGAGGCCTCCTGGGGAAGCAGGAAGAGCCAAGAAACTTTACTCTTTGCCCTGTGCCCGGGAGCGGCTAAGCACCTCTACCAAGGGGAGTTTAAATCTTACTCCAGAAGCACGCGTCGGCAAAGTCTCTCCTACAAGCCCCAGTCCACCACCTGGAACCTCAATATTCCAAAAACAACTCAGAAATACCTCCAGAGAAAATGCATTTTTTAAGATTGAAAAATGTTATTAATCCACACCCTTGAGTGCTCGGGCAGCCAGTGGCAGCCTCTGTGAGTCATGCTCCTGATGTAGGATTTTCATTAGAGTTCAAAACTTCTCTGATCATCAGGCAAGACCACGGCAGGGCAGAGAGCGGGGGCAGTTCAGTCTGGGCTTGGGGGAAATGTGAAAACTTTCAGGAGCATGTGTCACCTACTGTGATTGTAAACCCAAGCCTGTGGAGGGGCCCTGAAATAAGGCCAGAGAACCCAGGAAGATACCCCTCTCAAGGAGCTGGTACCTTAGGGCCCCCTAAAGTGCCAGAAGAAGTGCATATTCCTGTTACTATTAATGTTAATCCCACCAGGCAAGAATAAGACCATTGCCACTATGTTTTGAGCCAAATTCGAAGAATACTTTATTAAATACTGGCCAGGATGATGGATACTGGCTAGGTCCATACCCTGGATTCCCAGAATATGGTGCTAAATTACATAAGTCAGAAGGTTTTAAAGGCAAACCCCACAAGGATGTGTATTTACCTCCTTTGTCCAATCAGGGGCAAGCATACATCTTGATGTACATCCTGCCTATTTGTGACCAAGTACAGCTTGTGAATTTGGGGCAATGGAGCTTCTCTGCAGAAGCAAAAGCACACAGCTTATTATCTTACATGGGCAACAGCCCCCCAGCATTCCAGGAAGTTAGTTATCTGTCCTTGGGCAAGTAGGGCTTACAGGTTAGAAGCATTTTTGTCTTTTATATCTCATAAGCACAGTAATCTAAACTTAAAACATAACTTTAGCCCTCACATGAGGAAGAAGGTTCAAAAGGGAGAGGCACCCTCAGGGTCAGAGCCATTCCTCATGACGGCATTGGTGGTTTTGTTGGTTCTTCTATGTCCACTGCTGTGAGGAGGCCCAGCTCTCCCAGACAATGGAAAGGAGCAGGGAGACTGAGCTGCTATTTTTGTTTCTGTCCCCACAATGGAGAACACTTTGCTGCCTTTGCCAAGGCCAGGGTCTCCAAGGAAGAGATCCCACTGAGGAGAACAGGAGATGTGGAGATAACTTTTGGCTGAGGCTGCTGGCAGGGAATAGGCCAGCCTATCTTATTTACAAATCACTAAGCATGCAAGTTCGAGTTAACCCATCAGCTAGGATTTTACTTCTGCCCTAGTGACTTTGCCCTCTGTCCTTGGCACAGAGCCCTCCTGTCTCCTTCATCAGACTGTCTCCAAGCCAACCTGACCTCCGGCAACTATTTAATTAAGGGGCTTGACCTTGAACAACTGTCTTTTCTCGAATGTGTGTAGTTATTCTTACTTTGATGTCTTAGTTTCTTTCCCTGTCATGTGATAAAAATGCTTTGGCAAAAGCAACGGAAGGGAATAAGGGCTCATTCTGCCCCCGCACAGTTCAGGCACACACAGCATATCCTGGTGGAGAAGTCAAAGCAGCACGTGCTTGAAGCAGCTGGTGACATTGTGCCCTCAGCTGGGAAGCAGAGAAGAAGCATGTGTACTAGCTCTCAGCTCACTCAGCTGCATTGACCGTGCTCCAAGGGCACATTCGCCATGCAGGACCAGAGGCTTCTTACAGATGTTTCTGTCGGGCAGTGCTAGCGGTCTATGATGAGTGGCCTGAGGTCTAGCGTGCAAACAAATTCAAATTCTCGCAAGATCAGTGTGACTTCTTGTCTAACTAGAGATGTGGAACAAGACTGTTCACACAAAGGCAGCCAGAAGGAGAGTATGAAGAAGGCTGTACACACCATGGCAGATCAGGAGAAGAGTATAGAGAAGGCCGTTCACACCAATATAGTGGGAAATTACCAATACGGAGTCAGGTAGAAATATAAGGGTATTTAATACGGAAAAGCCTTATTACAGAGCGACCTAGCCAGCCGGCGTGGCAGCAGTCTGTCCAGCAAGTACCAAAGTGAAACTGAAAGAGAAAATGCAGTCACTCTAAGTCACCCTGACCACGCCCTCGCAAGCGTACACACCATGGCAGATCAGAAGGAGAATATGGAGAAGGCCATTCACACCAAGGCAAATAGGAGACTGTGGAGAAAGCTGTTCACACCATGGCAGATCAGGAAGAGAGAGTGGGTCTGAAGCCCACAATATAACTTTTAAAAGCCCGACGCCCAGTGACTTACTTCTGCCAACCAGCCCCCACCTACTAAAGTTTCCATAGTCTCCCCAGAACAGTGCTGCCTTTGGAAGCATTTCAGATTCAAACCAGAGCAAGCTTGTGTATTGTTTAAATCTGACTGTGTTGGCTGAGGCTTAAGGCACAGGCAGATTGGGCTTACTTCCTCAGAGAGGGGCAGGAGGCTCATTTAGTGCCTGCTGTTGGTTCTTCCAGAAACGGCCACATGACTGTCAGAGTAGGTAGAAGCCTGTCCTTGCCTCTAATAGGGGGCAAGGAGAGTGTATTTCCAGAATTTTCACTGAGTCACCACAGGTCTGTTCTGTCACTAGTCCCTCACCCTTGCTTCACACCTGACCTGAGGTTGCCCCTGCTTGCCCCTCTCATTAGTCTCCACACGGGTCTGCATGAGCTGCTCAGGTGTCAGTTCCTCTGCTTTTCCAACACCAGAGAACAGGCTGTCTAAGGAGACAGTGCACATGCCCAACAGTCCACAACACCATCAGGCAGACAGGGGAAGATGACTCTGCCTCAGCCTTGTGAGGCACAGTGCAAACCAGGGCACAGGGACATATTTCTTGTCTTCATGGTTGAACCCTCAAGCCAGCTAGCTGCTCTCAGACACAGGGTGCGTGCTGAGAAGACTAGTGTGCACATGCAGTTAAGGGTTTCAAAAAGTTACAGGTGTGACCATTGTGCAGGAGGGTTATGGACCCTCAGTTGCCACAGAGCCCCGTGTCTAGCTCACAAAAGCTGTGGATGCCTGGTGAAAGGAGGAGGAATGGCTGACATATGGCCATGGGCTGTGTGTAGCTGCAGGCGTGCATTCAAACATACCTGTTGCCTGTGCCATTGTATTTAGTCCTCCACAGCTTATTCACTGACCCTAACCCTAACCCTGAGTGTTCTTTTGTTTGTTTTGTTTTGTTTTTTTGTCAAGAAACTTGACTAAAGTTATACCATGAAACCCCCAACCATAGGTCAAGGCAAAAACCTGTAAAACAAGCAAAACACACAAACAAAAAATCACAAAACAAAACGCAGAAAAGAATACCCTAAGAGGCATTTATTCTGGACCAGAGTTCACTGTAAACCCTCCCATTTACCTGGTGACATTTATTGATCATAAGCTGTGAAAGGGGCACACTTTGTGTTCCATCCTGAAAGCTATAAACCTAAGGTTCAGAGAGTGAGAGCCCTTCCCTAAGAGCACAGGACTGCAAGCCATCCACAGAGGACTTGAACACAGACCATGGCACAGTTCCCCATCCCAACATGTTGCATCCCCACAGCTTCTCTGAAAGACCCCTGGACACCTCAGAGGAGACCAGGCCCCCTCCCACATGATCCTCACAGAGGAGCAGTCTGTAGGTTGGAGGAAGGTGTCAGTAGGCACAGCTCAGCTGTGAGAATCTTCCCGTGGAGGAGACTGTGTTAGCCCCTGCAGGCCCCAGAAGATGGGTCTGCTTCTTGATTCTAAAGAAAATGAACTTTTGTGCGTTTGCCTTCTGAGCATTCTGCTCTTTGAAAATAGACACCTTCTTAGTACATTGAGATAGGTGTAATTTAATTACTGCTGTGCATGGCCTGGGTGTTATTACCTGCTGGAAGTTAAGCAGAGGTGGTTGTCTTGGACTGTGGGGACATCTAGTTGTCCTGGGAATATACAGAAAGGCTTCCTGGGGGGACTCTGAGTCAATGCCCCTTTCAGCGGAGAATGGAGGTTGGGTACTGCATGCTGGGAAAAGAGGCGTGCATGGCAGAGTGTTGCTTCAGTGGGAAGCTTCCTTTCGCATTGCTCATAGTGGCTCTTGTTTGCTTGGTTTTGTGGAGTTGTTTTAAAGAAAAGCCAGTTATCAGTCACAGTGGGCCAGCAGGGAAATGAACCAGGTTCCACAGGCTCTGGGCCAAAACTAACCTCCCTAATAGCCAAAGCCTAGAACGGGAATGCAATTTAGGGAGATGGAAAGGAGCCAGGCCTTGGTCCCCAAAGAGGGCATCAAACCCAAATTACCCAAGTGCACAGCCCAGCAGAGGCCCAGGTAGCCACCCCTAGGGTAAGTGACAGGCAGAGATCTCCAGCAGACAAGGTTTCTGATGTGAAGACACTGGGCTCCTCTCCATCACCTATGGATGTGTGTGGGAACACACACACACACACACACACACACACACACACACACACACACACACACACACACACACGAATGGACAGAAAGAAACTGGCTTGACTAAGAGTGTGCCAAGGTTGATGTCCATGAACCAAAGGCTGCAGCAGACAAAACCAAAGGAAGTTCTGGAGCTGGAGGCAGTGGGAGAGGAACCTGAGTTAGAGAGCAGAGTGTGAGCAAGCGCAGTCATGGTAAGGCTGGCACTAAGAGCCAGCATCTTGAAGGGAGCAGGTTAGGCTTATGGAGCAGAGGGTAGAGCCTTGAGATGATCCTTGGTTGTCCTCTGGTGGCTACAGAGGTGCAGACCACTGTTCTGGATGAGAGGTAAAGGCACAGCATGTAGGTGTAAACCATGTAGGTCTCTGAGTTGAGACTGTTGAGCCCACTGATCTGAGCACAGGACATGGTAACTAGAGGCCTGGACAAAAGCAGCCCATGTTGAAGGCAGGCAGATACAAGGCCTGCTTCTCCCTAGCCATGTAGCCCCAGACAAAGGGTATAATTTCTCTGACCTTCAGTCTCCCTGTGTCCTTGAACTGTGATCCAAATGAGGAAAGCCTTCCTTCTTTAAGTGCCTAGAACTATAACCACAGATGTGACTTTCTAGGACTTAGAAAGGAAGGAGTTACTGTCATCTACTGGACCGTATCACTTTGAGTCATACCTGGATCCCTTTGTCCTGGGTATAAGAAAGTGAGGCAACAGTGTGTCCTCAGCCCACACTATGTCCATGGAACAATGTCAGTCATGGTCCCAACCCTGTCTGAAATGACAGTCATGCTAATGAAAGATGTATCCGCAGGCAGGATGTCAAAGTAACCCAACAGAGAATTTACATTTGGAGTTCAAGAGTGTGGATGTTTCAATAATACCAGTTAAGCCCCAGCCTGGTCTAAATGATGTCATACTTCAGCCTGCAGCCTTGAGTGTTGGGCTTTGGGCCTTGGTGGGAGAGATGATGCCAGGTGGACAAAGTCAGTCTGTCTGTTCCCTTTGGAGAACAACCTGTACAAGGAAAGGAACTTGGTACAAGCGAGGCGATCAGCAAGCATAAAGAGGCAGTTTACAGAAAGAGAATGTAAGGAGAATGGTTGACGATGGTCACTGTGTAAATAGGTGATGTTTACTGTTTCATTAAAAGGTCTGATGGTGTTTACTGTTTCATTAAACATTCAGGCAGAGGTAAATGTTCTGTTGTGTGGGCCTCAGGATTCCTGGGTAGCCACAGTTTCCATGAACAGAAAGGAAGTCTCATAGATCATATGTTTGTGTGAATGTGTGTGAGGCAGGGAGGAAAGAGAGAGAGTGTGTGCACACACACATGTGTGAGAGATGGCACTGAACTCTGGAGCTCTGGATGCTACAGGGGGGCAAGAAACCTCAGTGTAGTGCACGAAGGAACCAAATGCCTCCTTCCTGTCCACACAGGCTTGCTCAGGAAGGACAGGAGTCTCTTTTCTTAGTCCTAGCCTTCCCTCCAAGAGATTTTTTTCTCCCGAGGGTGCTGCCCTTGGAGTTGGTTGTAACACACACACACACACACACACACACACAAAAAAAAAAGAAAACCCTAGAGATAGATATTGTGGTTCAAGCTTCAAGCTGAAGATCAGAGAAGCAAATCAGCCAGCCACTAGCTCTTACCTCTACCTCAGGCTGAAAGGGGTGATCCTGGCTCCAAGAATCCTGAGACAAATGCTTTCCCTGTCTGGAAACTAAATCTTCACATGAGACCCTTTGCTTCTTCCTCTTATGCCTCCCTGATGATGGGATTAAAGGCGTGTGATCCCAGGTGTTGAGATCACCTTTGTATGAGTTGTTTCTCTTTAGGACTGGATCAATTTTGTGTAGCTCAGCATGGCCTTGAACTAACAGAGATCCATCTGCCTGTCTCCTGAGTCCCCAGATTAAAGGTGTGTGCCACCATTGCCTGACCTCTATGGCTTGTGGCTAGCTTTGCATTCTGAACCCTCAGGTAAGCTTTATTAAATCATAAATAATGTATCACCACAGTTGGTACCTGGATTTCCGGTCCTGAGAAGGAAGCACAGTCATTTGATACCTGTCAAACAGTGCTGGGTTAGTCACTGAGGTTCACATGATCCCACAGAGTCACTAAAGCAAAGGCTGGTCTTTTTGGACTTTCAAACGCAATGTGTGTTGTCCCTAGCTCAACAGTGGCTGTTTGGGCAGGGTCTCCACAAGCCCTCCAGGGAACATGCCCCACCTAAGTGAGTCTGCAGGTTGAGTCTTGGGGGGCTGGTAGCAGAAACTGGGTGAGCACAACAAATACTTCCCTCCTCCTGTCTGCTCTAGAAGCCTTTGTGGAAGATAGATTCCAGTAGGAATGACACCAGCCTTGTGGGGGGTAGGTTCCAGTAGGAATGGCACCAGCCTTTGTGGAGGGCAGATTCTAGTAGGAACAGCACCAGACACATGAAGAGCCCTGATGAGGGCTGGAAGGATGGATTCTGGAGACCAGCACTCTGGTCTTGACCCCCAGTTCTTTCCCTTCCCCTGTCCAAGTCTCATTTTCTACATCTGTGCAATGGGGCCAGTGAGAGGAGCCACCCTAGGGCATCCCAGGAGTTAGCAAGAATACAATATTCAAGGAACCTGCCATGTCCCCTGACCTCAATGTCCAGTGCTGGCACTAGTGTTGATTAAATTTTAGTGGATAATACCCCACCCCCTCCCTAGCCTCCATCCATCCCACTCCTCCCCAGACCCCACCTGCCTCATCCCTTCCCAGCCCCCAACTGCCCCAAGTCCCAGACCCTGGCTGGTAGTGGAATGAAGAAGAGCTGGGTTTGCAGCAGGATAGAGAGAAGATGCTGGATGAATCACTTGCTGTCCTCATCCTAGGAGATGTGTGGGAAGGAAGGGCCCTCACTAGCTGCTAGTCATGTCTGGAAAGAAGTAAGAGACTTTAAAAGATGGTTATATAGACAAAATCCACTACTTATACATAGGTTGGCCATTAATTGATTAGGTCCGTATGTGGCCACTGAAGATATAGACTGTGAGAGAGTAGTGTGAGGACCAGAAGAGCCGGTCCTTCCTCCCTTCTTTTGGTGCCTGGGCATTCATTACACAAAGGAAGAAAGCTCCTGTCAGAAGCACTGGCCAACGTCAGCTGTTATGTTGTTAATGATGGGTGGAGTTAGGGTTGTCTGAACAGGGTGCTATGGAAAGTGGAGACCCCCTTCTGGCTCTGGCCTTGGGGAAAAACAAAGGAGCAGAGAGGGGAGTGGCAGGCAGGAGGAAGGATGGTGTCAGGCCCAGTCTCTAATCTCCCCAGCTTGGCTGGAGACTGTTGCTGGGAATGCAGATGATAACCTAAACATCCTAATTACCAGGAAGCCATGGACCCTCCTCCTCTTGAGAGGGACAGGCAGCTCCTCCCGCCTCCCTTCCTTTAGACTTCTCAGCAGAGGGCAGGAAGGGCCCTTGCCATCCAGACATGGTTTCAGGTGGCCCCAGAAGCTTACTACACTTGACCCAAGGGACTTGCTTTATGGTGTGTCCCCAGCCATGGGTGTCTCTCCCTGTCTGGGTATTAGATCTGAGTATGTGACAGCCCTGAGTGACATGTCTTCTTTCACAGTGCTGCCAGACGACAGGGGGTTTTCCTGCATGCCAGCTTGGTGCACCATCATTAAATACCATCCTATCCCTGCCTGACTCATCCAGCTGCTGCCCTGTGCCCTGCTTGGAGTCTGGGCTGGTTCCAGTGTGACTTTACACTGAGATTTCAAGCCCAAGGAAGGGTACCTGAACAATGGACTTAAAAGCCAGGTGTAGTGGGCTTTTGCTGAGTGCCCTATATGTCACAGGACAGGGCAGAGTTAGGAAGGTGACAATGATACCCTCTGTAGCAGCACCCATGGAGAAAACCTACATGAGATCTCATGTTTCTGGAGGTTCTTTGCTCTCAGTCCCAAATAAGCACACAGACACTCTATTAGTTATAAAACTGTTGGCCAATGGCTAGGGCTTCTTACTGGCTAGCTCTGTCTTAATTACTAATCCATAACTACTAATCTATATATTTCTACATGGCCTTATCTTACCAGAGAACACCTGGCACGTCCTTTCCTCCTGCTCCCTCCGTCAAGGTCTCTCTCTGCCTACCTTTCCCAGAATTCTCCTCGTCTCCTAGTCCTGCCTATCTTCCTGCCTCTATCAGCCAAACAGTGTTTTATTCATCAACCAATAAGAGAAACATGTACACAGAAGGACCTCCCCCATCAGTCATGCGCAGGCTAAGGTATTACTGGGTGGCACTGGGCTATGTATGCCATGCATTTGTTAGGCACTCAAGTTTCCCCTTTTTTTCATCCTTGTAGTTGTCCTAGAAAGTAGACCCAGTTACCCATTGCACAGATGAAAAAGTGGGTATTCGGCAGGTTTCAAAGATTGCCCGAAAAGCCATGTGGGGATGCTGGTTTCCCAGCTCCCTTGTCCACAATGCAGGCTGTGTACAGTAGTGTGTACACCTCTTATTGTGAATGGACTGGGTGTTTTCCCATGTGCTGAGCCACCATTACATTTCCTTTTCTGTGGCCTCACTCCATCTTTGAACCCATTTAAAACCTGGAACAGTCTGGCTTTCTTCCTTATCAATCTCTAGGAGAAAATTTTGGCTTATCAATTATAAATATATTTTTTTACTATTTTGTTGTTTGTCTTTTAACTAACATAAAATATTTGTTTATACTTTGTGATTTCCAGATACTTAGTTTAAAAGGACTCCAGTTGACCTCTTAAACATTTAAGTAATACAACCATGTGAAAGCTGGAATAAGTAGACACAGGTCGTCTATTGTTGCTTTCCTGAAAACCCAGAGAAATGATACAAGGTTTCTTTAGTGTTTTGTTTAGACAAGCTCTTGAGGACAAAGAAGTGGGAGAGAGTAGCAGAAAGGCACGTTTTTAACAAATTCTGAAGAGTAAGTAAGCAGAAGTGGTAACTGGTTTAGCAGAGCAGAGGAAACTGCACAAACCCCCAAGGGAGCAGTAAGCTTTAAAAGGGAATTGTGTCTGCTTGCTTTCTTCTGCAAAACTCCTTGGGCTGGAGAGAGGCTCAGCAATTCCAGAAGACCCGAGGTAGGATCCCAGCACCTACACAAGGGATGCTCAAAACTGTAACTCTTTCCAGGGGAACTGACATCCCCTGGCCTCTTTGAAAACCAGCAGGCATGTGGTATCTATAAACTCATGCAGACGCACATACATCCATATAAAACATAAAATTCATTCATTAATTTAAACAAATCTTTCATAAATAAAAAAATCCCACCAAAACAGTAGTCTTAGGACACAAACCATGGTGGGGGCTGGGACATACTTCAGCATTAAAACCAAGGTGTTGGCTTGGAGTCCTGAGCTGCACCTCTTCACCTCACACACCTTGGCGAGTGCTAACACAGAGATAAAAGAGAAGTGCTCAAATGCAAACACACAACAGATGTGTCTATGGGACAAAGCAGTTCACTGTGAAAAAGAAATGATCAAAACTAAGGAAGAGCTTTATGTTTTGGAAAATAATATGTAGCCGAAGATGTAAAACAACACAGAGCCTGGAAGATAAGTCAGAGGGATCTTTCCGAGGCTAACAAAAAGATGAGCCTGAAGGAAAAGGGCAGACGGGGAGGGAGTAAATGGAGACATCTGTGCTCAGAGAACTCAGCTCAGAGAACTTCAAAGATGAGACAGAAAGAGGAAAGAAAAACCTTCCAGTGAAATACTTCAGAACCCTGCAATGAGAATCCTTGGCTTGCTGGAGCATCAAATGTGCTCCTGCTTGAAGGAAAGAAATCTTGATCAAAGTTCACAACTGGGAGATGCTGGGACTTTGGAGACAAATAAATAAATAAATAAATAAACAAATCCAAAGTTCCACTACAAAGAGCTGTGTAGTCACTGTGCATCAGATTTAACATTGGCAACTAGTGGACCAATACCTTCACAAGTTTGGTGGGAAAAGAAATTAGTCTGTGTTGGTTTCTTTTCTTATCACTGTGACAAAATACCTTGCAGAGGTAACTTAGTAAAAGAAGGACTTATTTTGGCCTACATTTTGAGGGTACAGTTCGTCATGGTGGGGAAAGTGTGGCTTGTAGATGTGGCAGCAGGAGTTGGTGGTTGAGGAAGCCCTCCATACATAATACAGCTAAAGCTTAGAAGACCCAAGCAACTCCCTTGAGGTCTGCAGGCAGCACATAGTGGGGCAGGATCTGCACTGGCCTAGCAACTCCCTTGAGGTCTGCAGGCAGCACATAGTGGGGCAGGCACTGCACTGGGCTCTTGCCAACATGTCTTCTGGCTCTTACATGCTTAGGGATAAATACTGAGCCAGGGACCCCAGATCCAGCCTCCCAAAAGATGATCACAAGGAAAGATGGTTTCCTTTGGGAAATGCGTGCTGTGGTTTCTGGTGAGGACCATATAGAGTGCCATAGCTAAGTGACTTAAAGCAACAGAAACCAGTTTTTCCTCCAGGCTTTGCAGATGAGAAGAGCATCATCAGCACTGATCTCTTTTTAGGAGTCTGGGCGATCTCATAGCTTTTGTTTGCAGTCATCCAGCATTCACTCCTGTGTGTGCCTCCGTCCCTACAGCCTTCCTCTCTGAGTCCCTTACAGGGACATCCATCATTGGGTTTAGAGCTCACCCTAACACACAATTAGGTAATTTTAAGATCCTTACCTTATATCTGAAAAAACATCCCAAATGTTTTTTGTCATGCACTGAGGTTCTGAGTGGACTTGTACTTTTGAAGCCGTATCCATATTGCACTAGAGGGTACATGTGTGAGGTCTGAGGCTGCTGCATGGCAGTGCCATCTCCTTCCCAAGCAGCAACCACAAAGTGCACACCATCCATTTCCTGTGACTGAGTGTTACTGATAGGCAAGGTTTCTCCTCTGTCTGAGGCAGAGCACAGAGCACCAAGGACAAGGCTCTCTGTCTGAACTAGCCTTGGAGGGAACTTCTAGTGTAACTGTGGTCTGTCAGCAGACCTTCCGGGTCTCAGTTCTCAGAAGCCAAATGTGCAACCATGATGGGGATGGCACCATTCTCCTCAGGTTGTCCCTGAGTGGTCAGACAGGCATCCTCTTCCCTTGTCTCTTCATTAATGATTTCCAATTAGCATACAAACTAGCAGGTTTCCTGTGACATGCATACCCATGTATCACCACATTTGGCTGGCTCCCTTCCTCAACCATCCCTGTCCAAAAGGTCTCCGTCCACTCTAATGTCACACGTGTTCCATTCCTCTCTCTTAGCCCCCCTCTCTTTTTAAACCTCTTCTCTCACTCTCCAGCAATGCCATTTCTCTTTCCATCAATATGCATGCATAAATATATAAATTTGAATGTAGGACTCTGTGTAAGAGAAACCATGTAATATTTGTCTTTTCTAAGTGCGATTTGCTTCACTTAACAGCTGATCTCTCCAGTTCCATCCCTTTTCCTGCTGATGTTGTACTCTCGTTTTTCCTTATGGCTGGATAAAATCCCACTGTGTCTGCAGACCACATTTTCTTTACCCAGTCGCCTATTGATGGACATCTAAGCTGGTTTCATATCTTGGCTCTCATGATTGATGCAGCAATAAACAAGCCATTCATGGATAATGCCAAGAGAAAGTGCTGAGCTGTATGGTGGTTGGAGAGATCCATCAGGTGTGTGCCATCTACAAGAGCCTTTTGTCCCTGAGGACACATCTCCAGCCTCCAGAATTTTCCTGGCTGACCCCTGAGACTCCTCTCGCCCAGGAATGTGCTTTAAGGTCACCAGTTGTTGGCAGGGTGACTGAAAAACCTGTGACTTGAGAGAAGCTATTCCAACAACCAAAGGGAAGCTCTTTCTTGTGTGTCATAGTCCATCTTGTCTTGAGCAATGAAAGTCAGGATTTTGCCTGCAGCCGTCCCCCGTCCCTTTTCATGAAAGGGTCAGGCAGCCTAGTGTATCCAGCCATGGGAACCTTAGTGGTCTCTCACCTCCTCTAGGCTGATGCTGCTCCATACTTACATGTTCTGCTTTAGAGTTCTTTCTGGATGTTGCTCTGACAGAGTGCTTGACAGAAACATCTGAAGGGAGAAAAGAGGGAGGGAGGCAGGGAGGAACAAAGGATCATGGGTTTGTTTAGGCTCACAGTTGAGGGCACAGCCTATCTGGGAAGGCAAGGCATGGTGGCAGGAACAGCTTGTGGTTATGGCATCAGAAGCGTCAGACTGCTTGTTCAAGTCTCTGCAGATCCAGAATCAGAGAAAGGGGAATTTTGGCCCTTCCCAGCTTTCTCCTTCTTCCCACTTTTTTCCCTAGCCCAGGACTAGTGCTCATGAGATGGCACTGCCCACATTCCCACATTCAGCTTGCATTTCCCATCAGTTAATCCTCTCTGGAGCCCTCACAGGCACTTTCAAAGGTGTGCCTTGCTAGTGCCCTCAGGTGGCAAAAATTAACCTTTGCACTGGTTGACAAGGGCTTCAGTAAAGGAATTGGCCCACATATCGCCAGAAAACCACTGCCTTTTCCCTAACTCCTGGCATTCTCTTAGCAGACCGGCCTAGGATATGGGCCAGGCAGAGACTGGCTGCCTGGCTCTTAGCCATTGCCATACACTTCATGTCCTTGGAATTACCTTCACTAGAATTGGTTTCATCATCGGAACAAAGAGGACAGTGATCTCTCTGTGCTATTAGGGTGGCAGGAGAGCACACTGTCTATGCCTAACATAGTTCCTGGACCTGGGTGTTGTCCCTCAGAGTCAGCCCCTACCTCTGGGACTGTTGTCACGGAGACACCGTTCCACTTTACAAAGCATTGTGATCTTGGCATGTGCTGTTCCCCGTATAGAACACCCTCACCTGGATCCTTCACCTTTTATCCGTTTTCTAGCTCACCCTCTGGAATCATCTCCAGGGTCATCGCCACAGGAATAATTAATTGCTAATACATTTACTGAGCCACTATGCCACTTCAACCTGGGGATATCCCTAGAAACTATATTATCCACAGTGACAGACGAGGGAACTGAGACTTGGGAACCATGACCACCCCCTGAATGATGCCTCGAGTGAGAGCCCACGCTGCTGTCCATCATTGATGCTGACTTCCTGAGCCTCCCTTCCTCCAGCCTGGTGAGAGCTTCAGCTGTGAGGTCATCATCTGACATCTTAACACCCTAGAGGACAAGGCCATGATTTATCCCTTCCAGCTCCAGGTCCTGAGAGCACAGTCTAAGCTCAAAGAGCACTGGCTGACCTGCTCTGCCTCTGTCTCTCTGGTGCCTCCTCTGTTCCCTGAGGCTCAGGGCATCCAAAGTTCTGTGCAGTAAAATATTCCTGAGGCTGTTGAAGGAAACAAAACAAAACATAGCATTTGATTCTGTAATAAGTGGAAGGGGGTTTTTCAAAAGAAAAGTCCAGCCAACTGCCTTCCTTCCTATCAGCCCATCTATAGTTTGTTTTTCCAAATTTTAAGTTTCTTAAATGGACTGGTTTATAAATCTTCATGTTTTATGCTCAGCTATAAAACCAGGCAGGGTTACTGATGGAGGGCTGGTGGCTAAGGAAATCATGAAGAAAGCTATGTCACCCATGCCTGGTAGGATGTGAGGGTGAGGCCAAGGCCCCTGATGCTCTGTGTCTCAGGATAGCCTGAATCAGCACCAGCCTGGACTCAGCCCTGAGAGAGAGAGAGAAGTCTGGGCTCTTGGCTGCAACAGAGCTGTCCTGTATCAGGGATATGCTCTGTGTGGGAGGGTCCCCTGCAGGGAGGAAGCCCTCCATGTGAGGGAGCTGCTCCACAGGGATGCCCTGTGGGAGGAGCCCTCTGTGCAGGGCTCCCACAGACAGGAAGTATACTCACTGTATGTTGCTGGGCTCTGGGTGCTCCATGTCACAGAGCAAGCTGGATTTTTAAAGCTTAAGGAAAAATGATTGCAAGGGCTGGTCAGCCTGTCCAGTCATCCTTCAGGGACCAGTGGCTGAGACGTTCACATTCATTGGAACATCTTTATTTTTTTTAAAATATAGTGTTACGTTATGTTGAACCCAGAGCTGGCCAAACTGGCTAGACTGACAGTGAGTCCCAGGGATCCTCCTGTCTCTGCTTCCAAGCGGTGGGTGTGCAGTCAGGCACCATTGTGCCCAGCCTTTTTGATGTGGCTGCTGTGGACTGAACCTGGACTCTCACATTTATGCGAAGAGCACTTTATTGACTTACCGGTCTCTCTAGCCCCATGGACCATTCTCTGAGGGAGCCAGGCGATCGATTGTCCTGACTCACCTCAGATCACAAGAGGTTGATTTTTTTTCAAATAAAGTTAAAAATAGTCACTCACAAAGCCTTGCAGCTTAAGGATCTGAGTGTCCATCAGTTCAGCTCAATAACCACTTATTAGAGAGCTCCTGGGCTCAGGGCATTGCTCAGTGCGGTCTCAGAGGGATGCATGAATGGTACACAGTGGTCATGCCTGCCCCCGGGACTTCTTCTATTTCCCAACATTTTAGTAAGACTTTTGGGATGTGCAGAATTCAGCTTGGATCTCCCATCCCTAGCTTGTCAGGCAAGAGAAAACATGTTCCCCTGAGCTGGAAGGACTCTGGCTGGACCTAGGAAGGATTTGGACATATCCTATCAGTTCCAGCAGAGGGGCAGCCTGTCTCCAGAGCTGAATCTTCCGAGGGAATAATTATGACTCTCTTCATAGTCCCTGGCACCTCTCTGTTGGAACAGTTCCTAAGTTTATTTCATGGGAAGGAAAGAGCACAGGCCATACCCTAAAGTCCTGCTTTCAACTTGTCCATGTGACACTGAGCAGGTCACTGGTTCGGCCTCCTTCATTGTCAAATTAAAATGGTGATTCTTGCATTCATACCTTGCAGGAAACATTGTGTATTAGTTGCCTCTCTGTTTCTGTGAAAAAAACATCACTACCAAAAGAAACTTGAGGAGGGAAGAGTTTGTTTTAGTTTAGTGTTCCAGAGAGATAAGAGTCCATCATGGAGGAGAAACGTGGCAGCTGGTGACAGACGAGGTCAGAGCTCACATCCTCAACTGCAAGCAAGAGAGAATCCTGGAAGCAGGACAAAGATTCAAGCTCTCCAAGCCTGCCCTGGTCATATACTTCCTCCACACACAACCTGTACCCCACAACCCTCCTCCTACATCCTATAAATAATGCCACCAACTGAGGACCGAGTGTTTAGATACTGGAGTCTATGGGGGGCATTTAAACACTGTGCCTTAGTTCCATAAGATGGTACTCTTAAGTATGTGGCCCAAGCACTCTTTGAATATGTGATAAATTATTAAAATCGCTAAGTTATGGAGGGGAGACTTGAAGTTATCTAGCAGTATCCAAAGTAATTTCTGGGACCATGGAAACTTTTCTTGAATTCTTATAATGAAGCTCAGCCCACAGTAACAAGCTTGGCATTGAGCTGATGGGACCTGGGGAGTCAGCAGAGGGAACTGGTTCAGGGCAGCTTGCTCAGCCTGTGGAACTCCAGTCATCAAGCCCCCAAGCCAGGCCCTTCCCTTGAAACAGGATGGTCTTTCCTGAGAGGATACAAGTTTATACCAAAGGAAAATTCAAGAACAGTTATCCTCATTGCAATATATATATTGCCTCCTTCTAAACAACCCCTCCCTGAGGTTGTAAGAGTTTGTAAACCAGTCAGACAGAGGTAATGGAGTCAGTTAGGTTGGGTCTGAAATGACAAGAGATAACAATGGAAGTCCTTCAGAAGTTTACTACACACACACACACACACACACACACACACACACAACACACACACACACACACACACACACCACTTCAAGAGCCTACATGTTGTGCATAGAATAAATCTACCTGTTACCTCCTCTTTCCTCATGGGATCACACACATCAGCAGCAGATTTTAGTTGGCACACGGAAAGCATCCTATGCAAAGCATTGACTTTACAAGCAGGGGAGTGGTCATCACTTGGGCACTGTCATGCTGTAGACTCTGGGCGTGGTAATGAAGATGGAAAACATGACAGTTTCTGCCTTCAGAAGCTGCTGTCTGAGGAAAGTGACCAACCAGGGAAGGGTTTTCTCACCATGAGTTGCGTGAGTGGGGGGAACACGTGTGGCTGCCCACTGCTTGGCACCATCAGGATGGGTTTCCTGACTTTGGGTGGGGTGAGTCAGGGAAGGTTGTTGGACTAGATGACTGCTAACTTCAATCTTGGAGATCACAGTAAGGACCAGTTAAAAGGCCAGAGTAGAATGTGATAAGAGGCCTCGGGTAGAGCAAACCAAGCTTGCCTGGGACCTGAAGTTACCTAGTGTGGCTGGGGAGAGTTGAGCTAGGGCCATATCATGCAGGCCCCATTAGCTGAGTCTTAGAGTTTGGATCAATGCAGACCCACCAATGGGGCAATGAATCTGCAGGGAAGACCCCCACATCCTTAATTCCGAGGCCCAACCGTACTGAGATACGATGTAGCCTGGGACAGGGAACCATACCCAAATTCAGCAGGGTGCCCCACCCCATAGACTGAGGGAATTCAGGGAAATGCTACTCATTTGAAAGAGGGACTTGGGGAATTGGATTAAGAAATTCTGCATACAGGGCTGGAGATGACTCTGCAGATAAGAGCACTGACTGCTCTTCCAGAGGCTCTAGGTTCTCTCTCCAGCACCCATGTGGTGGCTAGTAACCATCTGTAACTCCAGTTCCAGGGGATTCTACTCCATGGTCATGGCATGTACATGATACACAGACACGCACACAGGCAAAACACCTGTACATACACACAAAATAAATAAATCTAAATCAAAGAAATTCTGAATATAGCTATCCTTGCAGCATGCCTAAGGTACATTTGCACCCTCAAGTTCCAGGAAGCCTTACAGTAAAGCATGGATTGAAACTGTGCCCCCTTCTCATAGCAAGAGCTGGGTAGCCTAGCCATGCTTCCAACCAGAGCCTTCTCTGCACAGAAAGTATTGGGGTTACAGGGTTGGAGTCTGTGGCACACTCCTGCCTTGGGGAACTGTGACTGTTTCTGGGCAGATGGGTGAGTGCTGAGCCTGGTGACATAGACCTCATTGTTACCAGTTGCATGCAGTCAGCCCTATCCACTCTATCTAAAGTGCTTGTCAAAATGCACGGTCATGGCTGCTGCTGGCACAGACTCCGCTAATGACTTCAAGCCAGCAGATGAAATCAGAAAAGTTCCCTGAGCTCCGCATCAGCCCTTAGCCTCATCCCCAGTGGGGGAGGGGTGCTGCTGTGTGTGCTTTGTTTCTTCTGCCTCTTGGTACAGACCTCATACAGAGACCAGAGGTTCCCAAACAGGCAGTATGGACCTGGAGACCCGGTTCCCAACCAGATGCCCTGGCTGGACTGCTGGGCTGACCCAGATCATCTCTTCAGATGTCTGGGTCAGTCCCAGACTCTGAGCCAAGGCTCAACATAGGCACCCTTTCTGTGCACACTTACGTGGGTGCTTTTAAGCCTTGAAAAGACTATCTGAACACATACATGCAACCTCCCAGGCTGAGTTTTGTGATGCCTTCTTGATATCAGTAGAACTTCCCTCCCACGTGCTGGTATAGCTCATCTGAAGCCTCAAGGGCTGCCCTTGACTCTCCACACAGAGAAGGAAGCTGTGTGCTCTGAGTCAAACCTTTCCTGTTACTACCCCGTGACCTCTAGAGTGTCATCTTTCCGGGTCAGAGACATTCTCCCTCTGGCTCATTAACCAATATTACCTGCCTCCATTCATTTATCCTACAGATTTGAATTGAGAGCATCCTAGGCACTCCACAGAGCTAATCATGGACAAAGCAGACAAACACTGCTCCCGAAGGTCAGGTGACAGGAAATTTAAAGTCAACAATTATGTGGCAATCAGAGTGCTGCTCTAAGTCCTTAGAGTTTTCAGTGGGGGTAGATGCAGATGCAAGCAACTAGTGTCTCATTCGGGAAGAGTAGAAACCCACTCAGCCTGGCTCAGCTGGCAAAGGCCATTCGTAGCATGAAAAATAAAAGACCCAGAGACTGATATTGGGGTTCAAGCTGAAGATCAGAGAAGCAAAGCTGTCAGCCACTCACTCTTACCTCTACCACAGACCAAAGGGGCATTCCACTGAACCTCACATTGCTATCCTAGACTGCTATGCTCTCCTTGACACGGCCAGAGACTCAAACTCCACATGAGACCCTTTGCCTTTATACCTTCCTAGTGCTGGGATTAAAGGTGTGTGATCCCAAGTGCCCAGATCACCTCTGTGTGAGCTGCCTCTCTTTAGGACTGGATCAGTTTTTGGTAGCTCAGTGTGGCCTTGAACTAACACAGATCCGTCGACCTCTAGCTCCCAAGTGGGGGAATTAAAGGCGTGGACCACCTGCTTTCTATAGCTAACTAGTTTTGGCTAGCTTTGCTTTATGTACCCTCAGGCAAGCTTTAATAAATCATAAATAATATATCGCCACAGCCATGGAGTTGGGAGGCAAATGTTAGGAGTCGGATATGCTGGACAAATTTAGGGCAACAGTTAACTCCAATAGCTGTCATGTCCTCATCTTCTTCCTCTCCATCCAGCCACCTTTCTCTGTTCCCTTCTAAGAAAAGGTAGTTTTGTTATTACTAAACTTGGGTGCCAGGTTGAGAATAAGGGCGGCAGAGTTGGGTGAACACACACACAAAAAATGTAAGAACTACAAGGCAAGAAGATTGTGCTCAGTGGGATGAGGCAGGCTTTCTGTGGAAGCTTGCTCCGGGCCTCGGCTAGAGGGGACTTACAAACTTGATGAAAATCTGTGCAGAGGCACTGGGGGTGGGAGGGTGATGGTTGCTCTCTTACCGCTATCTCTCTGCCTTCAGATGTTTGTAATTGGGTTTCCTTGGTCCTCTCAAAGTGGATAGGATTCTTCTGAGTCCCCTAGCTGTACCCATAGATCTAGGCAACTCATGAGGCAGGGCCAAGGGAGGGACAAAGGACCAAGAAAGGAACAAAGAGAGTAGAACCTCAGCTGGTGAAGGCAAGGACCATTTGGGTATTAAATGAGAGAAATGCTGCCAAGTAAGGATTGGAAAGCCACAAATGGGGATCCATGCAAGTAGCCTGATGGTGTGACATCTACCAACCTGCCATTGACCTTGGTGTGTAGCCATCTAGTGACAGGTGCTTTGACCGAGAGGTCAGGGCAGAGGCAGCAGCCCGTGATGGTGATGGTGACACTGATAGCTGGTTGTTCACTAGTGTCAAACTATCTGTGTTTATTAGGATTCTCCATGTTGAATAGGGCGCAATCTTCCTGTTGGGCATATGTGGAAACCTGCTGAGTGCTATTATCAGAGAATACTGGGCCAGGGCCCGTGGAGGAGGTGGGACAAGCTATACCTGGGTCCTTGAAGGAACATGGACATGCAATCGCTCAGTCACCTCAGTCTGACAAGCAGACTTCTCCTACTTGAGTGAAGACATCTAGCACGTACCGCAAAGGTCTTAAGATACTTTATCTGACCCCAAAGGCCATGCAAGAGGCGTGGGGTCTGTGACAAGGACAGATTCATGGCTGGTCTGCATTTCCCGCAGGGGCACAGGTGCTCCGGGGAGAAAAATGGAGAAGCTGGGTTTTTTTGTTGTTGTTTTTGTTTTGTTTTTTTGTTTTCTGGTACCTCAAGTCAGCACCCATACAGAGAGGACAGCCTGCCCCAGGTGCTTCCCACAGGATCAGAGCATGTTCCAGAGTCCAACTGCCACTGTGACATAGCTTGACCGCTGGCCGAACAGGACACCTGCCACTATGTGTAGTAGATCTGGTCTTGAGGGGCCATCTGAATGAGGTGATGTCAACAGATCTGGGGTTCAATGGCTTGGGCACAAGACCCACATGGACAACTTACTGTATTACACAACATTCAGACACTCTGGGTTTTGCTTTCATCATTTCTAAATTTGGGTTGCTGTGTGTCCCAGTGAGCTTGTAATAGGGAATACATGAGATAACACAAAAATACCTGTGAACTGCAAGCACTAACCAAGTGTTGGGCATTATTGTTATGACAAGCATGGGTTCAAGGCCAGGAGTCTTTATTCTTAGGTTAACCCAAAGAAACTAGTTTGTAATTGTCATAGCCAGCCACATGGAGATCTGTGGTCAGCACTGACTATCCCAGCAGTAGCCCCGGTGGTGATGCAAGCTAACTTTCTTACACTGCAATGTGGTTTAGACTCAAGATGTTTGAACTTTGTGATCAGGATCCCCAGGGCTTTTCATCTTAGAGGCTCAGTGGTTTTCTAATTTACTAGGCTTCCTGGGAGGATGCAGTCCAGCAGCTAGGCTCCCACACATAGGTGGACTCTGCTTCTCCCGAGCAGGATAGCAGTGAGAGCCCATGCTCTGATGTTGGAGAGCTGAAAAAAACAGGACGGGAGAAGAAAGATGATGTCAGCCAGGAATGGTCCTGAGTACTTGCAGGGCTGTGAATGTGTTGTAGGCTGCAGCCCTTGGTGGCTGTGTTGACTGCATGACAGGGTGACTTGGCCTCTGGAGCTCCTTCCAGCTGACACGGTATCCTCTCCCCCTGCAGATTGTGTTCCGGAAGATCAGCGATGTGAAAAGGGAAGAGGAGGAGCGGATGAAGCGGAAGAACGAGGCCCCCCTCATCCTGCCCCCCGACCACCCCGTCAGGAGGCTGTTCCAAAGGTTCCGCCAGCAGAAAGAGGCCAGGCTGGCAGCAGAGCGAGGGGGCCGAGACCTGGATGACTTGGATGTAGAGAAGGGCAATGCCCTCACAGACCATACCTCAGCCAACCACAGCCTGGTGAAGGCCAGTGTGGTCACAGTGCGTGAGAGCCCGGCCACACCGGTGTCCTTCCAGGCAGCCTCCACCTCCACAGTTTCAGACCATGCCAGGCTGCATGCGCCAGGATCTGAGTGCCTGGGTCCCAAGGCAGGCGGTGGTGATTGCGCCAAGCGCAAAGGCTGGGCCCGCTTCAGAGATGCTTGTGGGAAGGGTGAGGACTGGAACAAGGTATCCAAGGCGGAGTCCATGGAGACACTGCCCGAGAGGACAAAGGCGTCAGGAGAGGCCACACTGAAGAAGACGGATTCGTGTGACAGTGGCATCACCAAGAGCGATCTGCGCCTGGACAATGTGGGTGAGGCGAGGAGTCCCCAGGACCGGAGCCCCATCTTGGCCGAGGTCAAGCATTCTTTCTACCCCATCCCCGAGCAGACGTTGCAGGCCACAGTTCTGGAGGTAAAGCATGAGCTGAAGGAGGACATCAAGGCCCTGAACGCCAAGATGACCGCCATCGAGAAGCAACTTTCTGAGATACTCAGGATACTCATGTCCAGAGGGCCCGCCCAGTCTCCTCAGGAGATGTGTGAGATCTCCAGGCCCCAGTCCCCAGAGTCCGACAGAGACATTTTTGGAGCAAGCTGAGAGGGTCCCTTCAAAACAAACAAAAGTCAAAGACAAAAGCCTGCCCCCTCGCCCTCGACACCCCTCACCACACCGCCCCCATGACCAACAGTGTTCAAAGTAAGCTTTTCCTGACAGGAAGTCAGTGTGGGACCAAGGGGCATAGGTGTGGATGTGTGGTCTCTGGAAAACATAGGCGGGAGCACGGTCAGGTGCCCACCCTGCAAGATAGCAGCTGCGTGAGGAAGAAGGGCGCGCCGCCTATCTAAAGAGCATTTCCTCTAAAATGTTTTAACCTATGTGATGTTTATAAAAGGTGAAAACTACCAGAAAAGGGGCAGCAGCCATGTAGAGACTGATGGGAGAGCCCCAGGAACCCCTTGAGAATAGACCACACTGGGCTTCTTTACCAAGATCCTCCCCCCTGAAGCCCAGGACAGGCACTGGGACTCCTGGGCACTGACCACCCCTGTGTGGCCACATCTGACACCACCTGATTGCCCACTCTTGTCATCTGAATCAAGCTCTCAATAAGGGAAGCCTGATGGACAGGAGAGCCTTCCCACTCTGGTGGCAGGTGCTGTGCCATGGACACGCAGGCTGGGCTCCTCGGGTTTCCTTGCCCAGAAGAGGTGAGGCCAGGGTGATCCAAGAGGGCTCTCAGCTCTGAGCAGGCTCTGTTGTGCAGCCCACAGCCTGCTCTGTGGGATGGCTGACATGAAAGCTCCCACACCCATGTGACCCTCTGGCACTGCACCATGCTACAGGCCTCACGACATGGGATTCTCTGCTGCTTCTCCCTTGTCCTCTTCCCAAGTTTGCCATGGTTTTCCTCAGGGTGTGGGGCATTAAAAGGAAGAGGCAGGAGCCCAGCATTGCTTTCCTAACCAACAAAGCAGACACATACAACCTCAAAAATGATTGTAGCAAGTACTAGGTTTTTATTTCAGTTTTCATGGGATTTTTGTCCAGTGTGTGGGATCATTAGAGGTCACATGGGAGCCACACTTAGCCTTATTTGAAAGCCAACCTATTTCCTACTCTAAAAGTTATGGCAGGACCATGATTATTCTCTTAGGGAGCTGGATAAGGA
This sequence comes from Cricetulus griseus, assembly GCF_003668045.3. Taxonomy (NCBI): domain Eukaryota; kingdom Metazoa; phylum Chordata; class Mammalia; order Rodentia; family Cricetidae; genus Cricetulus; species Cricetulus griseus. The sequence goes on along the minus strand of NC_048598.1, from coordinate 2,676,985 downwards.
GAATGACACACTGGTTTTCAAAATGTCTCAGTGATAAGCTGGGGGATGTTGGCAGTGGAACTGTGGTCTGGGGAAAGGTTGGGGCTCAGAGTCATGGTCATAGGGCCATGTCTGTAGCATCCAGGTTCCCACATCGTGACGCTCAGGGACACTTGCTGCCTCAGTCACTTGAGGTCAGGTTGCTTGGTCTTTTCTTGATGGTGTAGGGCAGGACACAGGACAAAGGCGCTAGCTCAGGTGCACACCTGGAGAACTGTAAGGGGCATAACCCTACCAGGTGAGCCTGGAAGCTCAGCTCTGCAGTGAGATTTGAAAGAACAGTTAGGAGAGCAAGTGACATGGGTGCCTCTGCTTAGCATTGCTTTGCTGTCGCAATTCAAAATGTCAGCCTGTCTATGGAACCTGACTTCAAGACCTGCCCTACCAAAGATGCTTAGTGTTCTGCTTGCAGGCCACGCACATGCTGGGACTTGATGCGTGGCTGTCTGTACAGAATGGATGACTCTGGGAGATCAGGGGTGTGCACACATGTTGCTTTTAATACAATGCTTAAGGGCTGGCTCCTGGCATCCCTCGACTAAGACACTAGTAGATTCAGTGTCAGATGGTAGCATTCAAAGATACCCACTGGTGACTCTGGGTAAAGCGAGACCCACAGTCTCCTGAGCTGCTGCCAGCCACCCCTTGGAGCAGACTGAAATACTGGAGTTGCATATGCCAGCTCCTTACACATATGCATTAGCCTGATTTTAAAGTTTAGGAATGCTGAGTTTAGGATGGACCCCAGGGTCATGCAACACTCAGCCTCAGATGAACCTGCTCCTAAAGGTCCTTCTGGAACTCTCTGGAACTTAGAGGGCCCTCCAGTACCTTGCCAGCCAGTGGGCAGAGGTCTTGCAGCTTCTTGACAGCTCTTTCTGAGGAGGTGAGTGAATCTCCTTAAGATGTGTATCTCCCATCCGGATCTGAGTGACCCAGATGCTGGAGAGCCCACCCTTGTGTCAGGGGATAGATAAGGCTTCAGGCTGCACTCTGGGGTCAATGCACATTGGACTGAAGTTGTGTTAGACTGAGGTCTGCACTCTGCAAAGGGTGCCTCTGCTCATCTTGGGGTTCTAGAAGTCCAGGGCCTAAGAGTTCCTGGAGATGAAAGTGAAGAATACATGAGGGTGGCTTTTATTTTTCTCCATTTCTACAGCATTTTTGCCATGATTGCCGTCTCTGAAATAAATTTTAAATGAGCCAACCCATCTCTCTCTACTTTCATGGCATGCACTGGCCTGGAGGCCGTTTTGTGCCAACTTACACCTTTATGAGGACACAGCTGGTGTCTTGAGCAAGGACCACAGAATTCAAATACCAGTGGCCTGCACTTTCCTGTCTTAGCCATTATCTGGTGTTCAAGGGGAAAAAAGCATTATTGGGTATCAGAGTGAACAGTGAGATTTCAGGAAAAAAAATTATGATGAGAGACACATTGTCCTTTCAGAAGGGGACAAGTACGTGATGTAGTAAGTGCTGGCCACTTGGTTTCTGTAGATGAGCTACTGTGAATGTCACCCACAGTGAAACTCCATTTCCCAGTGGCTATCCTGACAGGCTAGTTGGAAGGGAGGTGGTCCCACATGGACTGATGGACCTGCTTTCTCCCTAAGGGCATGCAGTTGTGTGAGCTAGGCATCAGAACCAAAATGGTAGAGTAAGTGTTCTGATTTTGGAAGGCATGATACCTTATCAGCCATGCCATCCCAGAGGCAGCAGCAGATTCCACCACTAGGCATATAACAGGCTTTGCAATGCTCTGGTCTAGGCACAGGTAACTCCACGAGCCCATATTTTACTGCCGTGCCCAAGACAGCAGCCTTGCAGCAGGCTTTCTTTTCTTTTTTTTCTTTTTTTTTTTGGGGGGGTTTGGGGCTGGAGGTCAAAGTCAGGCAGTTGCCCCTGCCAGGGAAGAGCTCTACCACTGAATGACACCCGTGGCTCCCCGGAAATACATTCGTTACTTTGTTACATTCAGAAACACATTTGTTACTTTGTTACATTTGGACACACATTCGTTACTTCGTTACATTTGGAAACACATTCATTACTTTGTTACATTTGGAAACACATTTGTTACTTTGATTTCTTGCTATCTGGTTCTGAGAACCTGTGTTAGCCTCCACCTCTTATAGCCTCTGCTGCTTCCACAGTGGGGACAGTTGGGTAAGAACTACAAATACCTTACCAGCTTCCAGATCCTTAGGTGGAAGGAGAGGATAGTAAGCCAAATGCCAGGTATGTGCAGGTTGGAATAGGGACTGAATTGACTCTTTAGAAATACCAATCAGAGGCAGATCTTCATCTCCTTGTTACACTGACATCTTACAGGTACACTCTAGGGCCTCTCAGGAGCCCTGGCGAAGGTACAAGTTATAGATGTACACGCAACTAAATTGTTTGTACTGTTTTGCAATAAAGATGTTTAGCCTTAAGACCCTTGAATGGAACTCCAGCTGCAGTGGGGGTGCCAGTGCCCCTTCCTACCCCTTCTCTTAGCATCGCTTAGAAAAGAGGCCTGCCTATGTTCCCTCAAGCCCTCTGATGGCCTCTCCTATCTAAATATCCCTGCCATTGCTATTGTTCCATATACTGCCTTCTTACTTGCTTCAGTAAAAACTGTTTTCACCAGCTCCCATGCTCTCCACCTGGAGGAGTCTCCAGTGTCCCTGAGGCACTGGACCTGACTTCCAAGAAAGGACCTTTTCCACCCAAGGCATTGGTGTTGAGACGTGTTCCTTGCCACCTCCCAAGCTCAAAGGAACCAATGTGAATTCACCTGCAGCTTGTCAGTCTCTAATGAAAGATGGCCTTGAATTCCTGCCAGACCTGGCGGGGGTGGGGGTCTCCACCTGTCACTCAACCTTCCTTAGAATCACTGACTCTTATCTGTGACTTCTGAGTCATCCAACTGACCTATTGGTCCTTGAGAAGTTTGCAGCTGTCCTATCAGAAGACGGGCCGTGTTTATGGTAGGAGTACAACACCCCTCACGAATGTAGCCTCTTAATATTCAGACACCATGTTTGTGCATCAGTTGGAGACTGTCCACATTGCAAGGACATTTATACCCATGAGCAGTTCGTCATTCTGGGGGCTTCTCATATGAACACTCGTCATCAAATCCTGCCAAATCCTTTATGGGGTTTTTGTTTCTTTTTCCTCTGTCCGAATGAGCATGAATAAACGGAAGTGCAAATAAGCTGAGGCTATTTTTGTGGTCAGCTGAGGATGCTGCCAAGAGCTCCACTGTGTGCCTGTGGCGTGGGATGTGAAGAACATTTGGGCACTCTGTGGATGGTACCCCCTTCTTGACATTTTTAAACAAGCACAAATGATATTTGTAAAAAAAAAAAGTTTAATTTTATTTATTATGGTAATAAACTATTTTATACGTGACACTCTTGTTCGCTTTTCCTTACATATTATCCAGTTAGGTGCTTTCTGTTCTTCCAGCAGTTCTGTGCTTGCTTCCCACGAGCTATGTCAGTGTCTGGCTTACAACCACCTGAAAATTCCAGCTCTAGTTGATCCAATACCCCCCTCTGGCCTCTGAGGCACCTGCACACACATGACACACATAAACATAACAGTAAATCTTTTTTTAAAAAACTGATCTGGGAAACTGATGTGGGTGGTGCCTGTGGATCAGTCCATTTTCTTGTTGCTGTGGGAAAAGAGCAGACAAATGCTGTTAAGTTTCAAACCTGGAACAAATGGCTGAGATGCCGATATAACATATTAAAGCCCACACTGGACGCCAGGTCCTTCCTGTATCCCTCAGTCCCTACCTGTTACAGGGTCCTCCTGACTGGTGCACCCCACTTCCTACCTTAAACTTCTCCAGCCCAGGGGGCTGGGCTGCTCTTCCGATTTTGGTTATCCCTCCTCTTTTGGGGCCTCCTGGCTGCTGCACCTGGGTCTCCCCTTTCCCCACCTCCCTCCTCTCCTCCCCTCCTCACATGGCTCAGGGTCATGTCCACTCTGGACTCTCCCAGATATCCCTGCCTCCAGCCAAGCTTGGCCCATATATCTGTAATAAACTTTCTCTTCCACCATACCCAGGAGCTATCCTCTACTTTTTATTTCTTTTTTTCATTCAAAAGTCAACCTGTAGAAAGGATTTATTTTTAGCTCCTGGCTTGAGGGTGCAGTCCACCATGGCTGGAAAGTCATGACAGCAGGAGCTTGAGGCAGCTGGCCACAGTGCATCCTCCATCAGGAAGCAGAGAGAGAGAGGTGGGTGCTGGGGCTCAACCCAATCTCTTTTTCTGCAGTCCAGGATCCCAGTCCAGGGAATGGCACTACCTGCATTCAGGGGAATGTATCTTTCAGATACAGCAATCCATCACAGAGAGAAAGAGATTTGATTCTGAAGTAATTCTAGACCCTGTCAAGTTGACTCGGGGAAAATAAAAAGTTCTAGTGACAGCAGGCTTTGTGTCTGAGAGCTGTTCACTGAGCGTCCACGAGAAAGCGGGGCAACACTTGTTCTCACTGAAGTTCTGGCTGTCTTGGGAGCCTGTGAGGCTGGGTCTCATATCTGGGTCTTAAAGATCTGTGTCCTTCACAGCCAAACCCCAACAAAGGCTCTGCTCCCATCACAATGGCATCAGAGGTGGCAAGCCACATTCAAACCATAGCACTCACTCAGGGTATTTTTAAAGACATTCCTTCAGCCCTCTATGTCATTACATCACAGAAAGGCATGGCAAAACTAATGATGATATTGCTTAAAGTCCCAAATAACTAATGCTCATTTCAAATGCATTACTAATAAAGGGCTGAACATTCATTGCATTTTAATGAAAAAAAGACATAAATAGGATTTTGTAACTAGTCAACTAGACTAGAAACAGAGGCAAAAGTAACTCATAGCTTTGGGGTAGCAAGTGGGATCCAACCCTATTGTATACATGCATCCTGACACCATAGTTAATTTCTAGTACGTAGAGAGTAGTTATATTTTAGAGAAGTAAACTGTCTCAGTTTCTGAAAGGGCAGCCCCTCCCTTCCCCACCACCACCTATGCTCGCTAACAGCAATAACTTACATGTATAACTAATTTTCTCTCTAGACTGTCATCTTCGATAGGAAAAAGACCATCTCATACAACCTGAAAGCATAATACCATTCATCATTCCAAGAGGCTCCAAGAATTGATCATGATGACGACAGGACTTAGTCTGGCTTCAGGCATCTTGCCTCCCTCCTTGGGTGTGGTCTTGGCAGTTGACTAGAGCTCCTGGCCTTGCTCATGGAGCTGTCAGGGCAGCGGGTCCTGGGCTGTCAGTGACTCAGGACCTTATCCAGTGTTTTTCCAGAACTGTTCTTGAAGTTGCCAGGGCCAGATGACTGACTGCTGCCCAGAAGCCAGCCTCAAGCATCTATTTACAGTGAGTGAAGACTATAGAGGAAGGCGCTCCTGTCATGTCACAGTGGGGAGCAGGGGGAGGCAGGACAGTGTGAGAGAACTAACAGCTAGTGTGCACTAGGTCCTGAAACTAAAATCTGATGGTTTTAAGAAACTTTGGGGCTATAACAAGCATTCTCACCGACTCTTCCAGTGTGGTGTCATGAATAGGCTCCCTTTCTGTAAATGGCGTCTCTGGAGAGTTCAACATCACCTGCATTATTTAGAGGACGCTTCCACATTAGACACTTCCCTGTAACCATTTTTACACTGTTTTTTTCTTAGCAAGCTTTTTCCCTACTTGAAGGCCTCCCCCAGACTCCCTCTGGATAACCATAGGTCCTTACTCTGTTGGTCTATGAAACTGCATAACACTTATGCCAATGTTCACTCTCCCCAATCCTTAGAACCTCCCAGTACCCCACAGTTGCCTGCCCAGGGTCTCACCACTTATCTGAGGTTAATAATGCCCAGCTTCTCTGCCCCTTTCTGGTTTGTGCTTTGTCCAAATGAGCACAGCATTCTCACGCCAGGCCATCAACGTCTGCCCCTCCCATCCCTTCCAAGCATGGCAACTGGGAAGAATGGGGATCTACCTGGTGACTGGTGTGCCTTGTAAGGGCAAATGTTCCACCGAGTTGATATTCCCAGGGATGACCCGGGATAATATCCTGTAGCAAATGAAATTGTGCTAAGCCTGGTTGGTCTTTTCACCGAATTGTCACACAGTAACAATTCATAGAGATGGGGTGTTAAGCATTTGTCTCAAACTCCACACACAGATCTGAAAGCATCTTCCCTCACCTCCTCCCCTGTGAAACCAGGGAGAATCACTGTCACTGACCACTTGTCAGCGGTAGCCCGCCAAACAGCTATCTGGAAGGATGAGGGGTCAAGTTATGCATGTGTTTAGATCTCAAAATTTTTATTTAAAAATATCCAAAATGTGTCTAGAAAAAAATGCAAATTATCTATGTAACAAAATTGCTCTGCTTTATTTGACGGAGAATAAGGCAATAAAACCCACTAAAGCAAAACACACAGTGTGTGGGACCTTGGGGCATCACCCTTTGCTGAGGACTTGCCCAAAAGCACCTGTCTGTGGGCACACCCATTCTCTGGCTTTTGAACTCCCATGCCATACAGAACAGCCATGAAAGAAACCACTGTGTTACTCCATGGCTACAGGTCTCAGAGAACAGCAGCTGCATGTGGATGCCCCAGTAAAGTTCAAACTGCAGAACTCCTTGCCATGCCCCACCTATACATCACCCACTCCAGCCAGGCCACATGGAACATGACTGTGGCTTTGCTGCCTCCCTGCAAAGAACCATCCATGTGCAGGCCAGCCCAGAGTCCCCAGTGCAGTACATGAAAAGGGGTCACCAAAACATCACAGAATGTCTCAGAGAGGCAGACCCATCCCTAGTTAGGACTTCCATTCCCAAACAGTAAGTGTCCACCACATTGAATCCTTTGTAAAGAACTCAACTGGTCAACTGTAGGTTCTAGAGCAAATGTCACCAAGTATAGTTGGGGAAGACCCTCCCAAGACTGCTCCAGACTTCAGCTTATGCACCAGTGGGTAGTAGATAATCTCGGAGGCTCCAAAATTAGAAGATTTTTGGGTTGTACATTTTCTGTGATAGATTAAGCTGTCAGAGTCAGAATGAAGCATCTTCAACAGAAGATGAGTGAAAGGTGGTTCCTCAGGAATGGTCTCAGAATGGGAGGTGGTCCCTCAGGGATGGTCTCAGAATGGGAGGTGGTCCCTCAGGGATGGTTCTGGAGTGGAAAATGTCCCTTCAGGAATTGTCCTGGAGTGGTCCTTCAGGGATGTTGTCAGAGAAAGGTTCAGGGTGAAATGTCCCTTGAAGGCTGACAGCAAGGTTGACCTAGACCAGCAGCATTAGAGAATTGTGTATGTCTGAGCCCAGGCAATACCCACAATCGAATAGCAGTACAGGAATCCCAGGACAGACAGGGTCACCCACGGCCAGCCTGTGTGAAGAGGCAAAGAGGAAGAATGGTTAGCATGCCTGGGCAGGGTCCCCTCACAGGCAGATTGTCCCCTAAGGAGATAGCAACCAAAACACAGGGCTTCCAGAAAGTCAGCATTGTCTGGACCCAGCAGGTGAGGTCCTGTGTTCTCACTGGGGTCACCGTGAGTGAGAAGTACATTACTGCAAAAGCAAACACACTTAGAAATAGGGTGTGCTTTTAAAGAGCACACCCTGTGGAGATTAAAGCCAATAATCAGAAGAGAAGACTTGTTTGTCAATCTCCAAATGCAGACTGGCTGTTACACTGAATAGAATGCCTTTTCTTTTTTTAGCACACAGAAAGAACTACCCTAGATTAAATATTAGATTCCAAACTCAGCACTTAGGCTGGAAAGATGGCTCATCAGTTCAGAACACTTGCTGCTCTTGCAGAGGGTGAGAGTTCAGTTTCCCAGCAATCATATGGTGGCTCACAATTGCCTGTTACTCCAGTTCCGGGGAACTTAATGCCCTATTCTGGCCTCCACAGTCATTGCTGTATGTGGTACACACACACACACACACACACACACACACACACACACACTGACTCATTAAATAAATAAGTAAGCAAAAAAAAAACAAATAAATAATAAATCTTTTGTGGGGGGGGAACTTCTCAGAGTTCGGGGCTGGAGAGGTGACTCAGCTGTTAAGAGCACTTTCTCTTACAGAGGACCTGGGTTCAGTTCCTAGCAGCCACATGGCAGCTCACAACTGTTTGTAACTCCCATTTAGGGGATCAAATACCTTCTTCTGGCCTCTGTGGGACCACATACACACACAGTGCACATACATATATGCAGACAAAACATTCATACACGTAAATAAAAATAAACAAATCTTTAAAAACAAACCTCAGAGCTTTGAGCAGCTCCTACAAACACACATCTTAAGATAGCTGATCTTCTCTTGTTCTTAATATTAGTGTCTAACTTTCTTGGGAATGTTAGAGAATTGGAGGCAATGTGGCATACCAGAAGCCAAACTCCACAGATTCAGTCCTGAGTTAGAGGTGCATCGTGCCACCTCGGGTCGGACAGGCCCACACAGTAGGACTTAGAGGTGTGCCTGTGATACCTCAGGTAAGACAGGCACACACAATAGGACTTAGAGGTGTGCCCATGCCACTTCCAGTAAGACAGGCACACACAGTAGGACTTACTACAATCCTTCTCCTAAGCACTAGGTAATAGAATGAACAGTATGCAAAGCCCATTTAAACAAGCGAGAGTACCTCAGGTCACCAAGGGACAGAACTCATGTGACAACTGATGACATGTCCAGATTCCAGGGACATGTGGATTTGAGAGGAGAGGTTTAATATCACCGTGTCATTCATTATTCAGATACCTCTTTGCAAGTCTGCTTTCATGGAAAGTGCAGCTCCCAACAGCATATTGTGTTTAACGATGTGCAGATCCGTTGGGAGGGTGGGTAGGGTGTCAAGGTGCTTCATTTAAATCCTATTTACTGCAGTCTCTGCAGCCAGCTCTGGGAGCCATTCATCAAATGGTCTTAAGCACAAGGCCCTTCCTCCTGGGCTAAATTTAGATCTTTAATAAGCTGTGGGGCAGGAACCTTTTCCCGGCAGAGGGTTGGCTACTGATCCAGGGACAGGCACATGAGAAACACAAAGCTGTCCAGGCATCTATGCCCATGGACTGCTGGGCCCATACCAAACACATGAGGAATACTGTTGGAACCAAACCCAGGTTTTTAAACCTTAATCTGTCTCTTTCCCATCCTCCCATGAGGAAAAAAAAGCAAAAACAGAACAGAAAACCAAAACCCCACATGGTTCTTGTGTGTTTGCAACTGAAGGCCAAGAGCAGGGAGGCTGTACCCATGTTCCCAGGTAGTTAAAGCCAGGCTCCTCCTCGCAGCTTCTGAGGAGGTAAGGCTCAGACCTGAGACCGAATGTCTAACAGGTTCCCTGGAGGTGTCGGTGCTGTGTATATAGGGGCCATACTTGTTCCAGAGACTCGGCAGGATGCTGAAGGAAGGGCATCTGCCATAGCTGTTCATCAGTAGACTACAGATGGGCCTTCCTCAAGATCTAACTGTCCAGTCTCACAGCCTGTCTCAGCAGTCTTAGCCACAGAAAGTCTCAGGATCAGAGAAGGCAAATCATTCTTCCAAAGTAAACTGGCCATCCAGCCGATTTGCAGAGTAACTTCAAAATGCACCTCACTGCAGGGCTGCCTGCTTCAGGTCACAGTTCCGGCAGCAGCTCTAAGCAGGTCCTATTCCCCAGCCTGTTCTTACCTGCTTTGAATCTCACACTATTCCCTGACCCCAGGTGCCCAAGGTCACTCACAGGAGGCCAGAAAACCACAGCATCTTTGAGCTCATAATTAGCTATCACTAATTCTCTTGGGCAGTCCTATTCCTGAGGCCTTGACTACTCTACAAAGGGGACAGAGAAGCTGTGGCAAGTTCTCAGGTATCCTGTGTGTTCCTCTATCAGTGTCAGAGTCTGTCTGTAGGTATGGAGGGTTCATACCAGGTGCCCAGATGACCCTGTAACAAGACTGTCAAAGTCACAGTCATTTGGCTCGTGCTATGGCCTGACTCTCCCCAGGAGCTTCAGCAGTAAGACAGAGCAGAGCTGCTGGCCCCCCAGGGAGCATCCTGCCATCCACAGCGGAATATCTTGCTAGGGTGCTATGTGCCTCTTTGAAACAGCACCCACAGCGGCCTATATAAATCACCTTGTTCACAGTCAATTTCACATCCTGATGAAGCCAACCCCTGTGCATTTCTCATCCTGTCCGGCTCCCAGAGCAAGCAGCAGGCACTTACCTCAACACTCACCACCATAAAGTAAAATTATTTCATGTGACATAGAGGAGGTGAGAAGAACACAGCCAGAGCCACTTATCCTGATTCAGACTGGAATGCAGAAGGAGGGGCCAACAACAGGGTGGGGCATCTGCTCCCCAAGAAACTGTGGGCAGCACTTGCTGCAACTCTGCTACACTGTGGCGGGAGCTGCCCAGTCACAGGGTGTTCCCAGCTGTTTCTCCTCCTTAGCTTGTGCTGTGGTTCGTGGTTAATTTGTAACCAAGCTATGCAATATGGTGGGTACAGCCCACCTAGCAAATGGGTTAAGGAAAGGGGCCTCCTGACACAAAAGGTCACACACTAAGAATCCGGTGCTTTGTGCATCTGCCTCTCTGTACAGGGCCACGTCACCCACAGACAACCCTGTCAAGACCCCTGTGGACATCTGAGGCAGCAGGCTTTCTGGCTTTCTTCTACACACATGGCTGCAACACTATCCAATGATAAGTCAAACACAATCAGAGATGAACAATCAGTAGCAAACAAAACCCGTGTAACAACTTACATCCTATGGCTGTGGTCCCTCTCTGTTAGTGTCCTATTGTTCAGGGATGATGGGAGATGATACAAGGCCTGTGTGATAAGATGAAGGAGGTAGATGGCATCTGCCTGTGGTGTGGCAGTAGGCCACTCCTGATTGATGGACCCAGGAGGAGGGCCACCTGCTTATGCAAGTCTGGCTCTGGTGAACGAGCACATCATGGGCATACTGGCCAAAGGGATGAGTCACACACAGGGTGGGATGGGGTGGGGCTACATGGTGTTTCTTCACGGAGATTCCTCAGGGAGATTCATAGCTGGAAACTTGTGAATTATCTTTAGAATTTCCCATCTAATATATAATATATTTGGACTGAGGTTGATTCAAGGACAACTGAATTCTCAGAAGCAATGGATAGATGGGAGCTGAAGAGATGGCTTAGTGGGTAAAATGTCTGCTTTGCAATTATGAAGACTTGAGTGATATCCCCAGGCATGGTGGCCTATTTCTGTGACCCCAGGACTAGGGGGACAGGCAATAGGACCCCTGGGGCTTTCTGGCCAGCCTAACTGTACCAGCAAACTTCTGTTCCCACAGGAAGGCACCCGGCATGTGACCTCCATGCCCATGCACACACAGCAGGCAGACATTGCATTTTCCTGAGGGGTGAGGAATCACCTTCCTTCTTCCCAGGACATGTATGGTTAATAAACAGTGAGGCCGAAGGAACAAAGATATGGCATGTTAGCTTACAGTTCTCAATTTTAAAGCTTCATGGCCCTACTCTGGATAACTAAAAATGCAAAGGACCCAAGTCAGACCCACTCATCATATACCCGCTCAGACCATGGGGTGTAATCAGCAGACAGAAACGCCTATGGTCCAGGAATCATCTGCACTTGTAGGTGTGTCTGGGAGAGAGGTACCTGGTACGTGCTCATCATGACTACCTAGACACACTGAAGACAGCAGGGCAGAGATGTTCCCACCACTATCACTGTAAATGAATCCCCCAAAAGGACCTAGTAAGGAAGGAAAGCACTACTAGAGCCAGGTGCACATCTGTAAATGGTTGCCAGCAAGTGCCTCCGATGTGTTCCATGCCTAGCACAGCTGTTAGAGTAAAGATTCCAAGTGACTCAACTTGAATTCTGGGACAAACAGAGCAACATGCTCACTGCAGCAGCAGCAACAGGAGAAGCTGCTTCCCAGAGCTCTCAGCACCACAGTGGGCTGGGAACAAATCATGGCAGCCACAGGAGCAAGGAAGGAGACACTCCCACCTACTGTCAAAGTCACTGTGTTCCCATTTCACCAGCCCACTTACTGACTCTTGAGGAGTCTGCTTTGCTCACAGGTACACTATGGAACAGGATGGAGTTTAAAGCTGGGGTTCACAGGGGAGAACCGCCACCCCCCCCCCCCGCTTTGCTGCAGCCCCTAGTGTAGTGCAGGAGTGGTGTGGCTTGGCGGCGACATCACTCTCTCTCACCCACTCCCACCACTTGGCCAGTGGCAGGCTGGCTGTGGTTTTCCTTGGAGGGTCCTGAGCCAATCATCAGTGCAGATTAGAACCGAGGCTGCCTTTTGCCCCTCAGAAAGAGAGTTCCAGAGAGTTCCCAGATCAGCCCAGGAAAATGTGGATTCAACGTCCACAAATGGAGTTTGGGAAAGGCTTCCCAGCTCCAGCTCCTGGAGTAGAGGATTGGAGAGACAGAGGTAAGGACAATATCCAGGCTCTAGGAATGTGATGGTGGGGACACTGTCCTCAGCTTGTCCTCTCTCTACTGGCCAAAGGGCTGCAGTCTGCTCATGTTCCCGAGTGCTGAGACTAGATGAGGGTTGGGGGAGGCAGTTGGGAACAGGCCGTGTCCCAGGCCCCCTCTCTCCTCAAAATGCATCTGAACTCACTAGGGATGGGGTAAGGACACTTATGTCACTGTCCATGAAGACAAAAGACCCCTGCAGCACCCTCCTATGAAAGCCATGGACGCTGGGGACCGAGGGCTCTGCTGACAGTCACGGGGTTTCAGCTGCCATAGGCACCCTTCCCTAGGGGCCCACTTCCGTCAGAGTCTCAGGCCACAGAGCCATGTGGGATCATGAAAGAACGCAGCCACTGGACCAGGACGGGAGCCAAGGTCACTGCTGCTGTCATCTTGGGAAACAGGGACTTGGAGGGGTGTTCAGCTTAACATGTGGGAGCGAGAGGCAGGGTGGTAAGACGAGGCATAAAAACAGACTCCATCCAGGCTGAGAAATCTGAGGTGTGCTGACCGTGAAACACTGTCACAGGCACACCACTTGCCGGTCTGGGAGGACCATCCGTGTAGGTGTGTGACAAGCCAATGCCCCAAATGGGAAAAGGCCACAAGGTCACTGGGAAAGGGAATCAGGCTTATTCTGTCACTCCAGAAGGGGGAACCAGGGCCAGTTGGTCACAGGAAACCTCTTAGCCTCCCAATGGAAAGTGAGCACTCTGGTCCCCATTACTTGGCTTTCAGGTAGTGTAGACATCTCCCGATAGGAAGCTTAATACAACAAGCATCTGTCTCAGGGAGTGGACAAGTAGAGGGGGCTGGCTGATGCCTTCACATTCCTTCTGACCCTCAAAGAGCACAGTCCTGTGAAACAAAAGCCCCCAAGTCATCTTTCCTCCCTGGGGAAGCACACGACAAGCCCAGTTACAAACTTCTGGCCACGTGGCCAGGCTCAGGCTGGACAGGAGTCCTGTGTCAGACAGAAGGCGGCGCTCCTGCAAGCAGTGACTATGTCAGAAGACGAGGGAGGTGCTCCGGCAAGCTGTGATCAAATCAGAAGGCAAGGCAGAGTCTTACTGAAGGGTTTAGAACAGTGACTTGGCGTAGAAGGTGACTCATGCCTTTCTCAACTCTCAGATGACACAGAAAGAAAGATGTTCACGCATATAAAAGGCCTGACTCTGAAGAACAGCGTGTCCCCCTTTGGTTCCATGCTCTGTCTCATGGCCCCAAGGGTAGGTCTGCCGAGGACAACAGGCACATGCCACTGGATACTGGACTGCAGCTGGTATGTTTCCACACTTTCCACTCCAGGAACCCTTCCGGCAGCTCTGATGGATCAGCTGGACTTTAGGGTATGCTAGGGCCCTCTACAGGGCAAACGCTGAGCCAACTGCAGCTTTCCCATCTATGCTGTTCTGCTGGGAATTTACACCAGAGCCAGCCAGCCACAGGCAGAGAGGCCTGAATGAGGAGGAGAAGTGGATGGAAGCAGCCTGGAGCTTGTGAGTTAGGGTAGGAGGTCTTCAGGTGGAACAGAGTGACTGACGAAGCAGCAGATTACACAGGAGCCAGGAAACAGGAACAAAGATCCTTTGGGAGCCTTCCCGACTCTGCATTCTCTTCTGGGCTAATAGTCTCCAGAGGAGTCTCCACTGCACCACCGGAAATTTTCTGAAGTATGTGCTGGGTTGGAATGCACATACCACATAGTCCCTTCACTCTTTTTATGGGTCCCACGTCTTGGCCACTTCCATAAATGTACATTGTGGTGGTCTGAATGAAAACTGGCGCCCACAGATTCACGTATTAGAGCACTTGGTCCCCAGTGGTGGGTAGTGTTGGGGAACCTTTAGGAAGTGTGACGGGGTGGGGGTGGGCTTTGAAGGTGTATAGCCTCATCCTACTTCCTGTAGTCTATCTGAGGGCTGCCATGCCTCTCCCCACCATGATGGACTCTGTCCCTCTGGAGCCGTAAGGCAGGTAACCCTTTCTTCCCTAAGTTGCTTTGTTGGTGCTACATCACAGCAGCAGAAACTGAAGTAACATATACATATAATGCTGCTCATGCTTTCTAATAGCCTAGAAGAGTTCCTCTAACGGATGTGTGCGTGCTGTGCACTGTGGAGGCTTCTGCTGGTCCTTCATTCCTGTCCCTTTGGTCTGCAAACGAGGCAGCCAAACATGAATGTCACATTTTACTTCACACATGCCTCTGATTATTAAGTGAGCAAATCAAAACAAAGTACAGCATGGTTAACTCAGCCGGGGGTCACGTGAGCTGAGTTGGAAAGGCTATGAGCTGTTGTTCTCATTCCACGGGACCTGGGGCTAGCCATCTAGGAAAAGGAGGGCATTTGCTCTCTCTCTTCTCCCTCTCTCACTACCCTTCCCCTCCTGTCTCTCCTCTCCCCTCTTGTCTTCTCTCCCATCTATGACCCCTTCCAATGATGCACCACTCCGCACTGACTGAAGGGTAGGCAAAGCTTTGCCCCAGAGGTCTGTGTTTAGCTCTTCCAGTCACTCCCCTTAGGTCGGCACACAGGGCCCTCTTTCTGATCAGAGCTAGTCTGTGGCTGTAATGGGTGAAGGCAGGGCTACTCCACCACACCCCTGTCGTGAATCAGGGGTCAAGGTGGCAGGAACCTCCCCTCTACATCCACTATGCCCTTCTCTGGGTTCCTATCACTGCCACTCAAGCCCTGGCCCAGGGTCCACCAGGAGCAAGTTGAAGGGCCTGCTTTATTGACCCTGAGACCCAGGTTTTCCTCCAGCCTATGTAGATGGTCCTGGCCCTGTCACTGGGCGGTTTTGCTCCTCCACCCGGAGCAATGCCCACTGTGGGGAGGAAGGGGAAGGACCCACTTCTTGTTGCAAGCTGTGAGTCCAGAAGGCAGCAGGAGCGCCAGCCTCATCAGCACTCTCTTCCTAGGGTCTGCAGCACCCTGGGCAACTGGTGAAGCCTGAGGGAAGGTCCCTCTCAGATGTGTGAGCATCAGCCCTGACAACCTCTTCTCTCAGCTCCCTCCCTGCCTGGTCCCCAGCCCTGGCGCCACACTCTTCACTACAGTTAGTAGAGTCTAGGTCACCAAGAGTCCCTGCTGACTGGCCTGTCTTCTAGTCTTGTGTGTTTACCCATGTTAAAACTCTTCTGCTTGATATACCCAGCATGCTCTCTGTTTTCACAGGTCAGACCTCCATAAATACACCATCTGTGTGGTGATATCTTGCTTGTACAAATAAAGCCTGTCTGAAGATCAGAGGATGGAGCTTGTCACTAACTAACCATAGAGGTCTGGAGGTCTGTACAGACAGACAGGAAGTGAGGTGGCTGGGTGCAGAGAGGATATAAGTGGGACGAAACAGGAACTCGCTCTCTTGTCTGTGGAGATGCTAAGAAGCTAAGGCGTGGCTGTGGCTTGCTCCTTCTTCTCTCTGATTTCTCAGCATTTTCCTCTATATCTGACTCTGGATTTTTATTATTTAGACCAATTAAGAACTCCATTTACACATCTATAATAGTTATTATTAATTGTCAACCTGACAAAATCTAGAATCACTTATCCCCTCTGGGCATATCAGCAGAGGTTATCTTGATTGATGGAATTGAGGTAGGAAGATACCCCCTCGTCCCCACACCCCCCATCCCCTCACCCTCTCACCCTCTCACCCCTTAATCCCTCCCACTCTCTCACCCTTTCACCCTCTCATTCCCTCACCCCCACCCCAGTGGATGAGACTACTCCCTGGCTGGCTGGGATCCTGAACAGTGTAGTGGAGAAAGGGAGCCTAGAGCAACATGAATCTACTGTTCTCTGTTCCTGATTAGAGGTGGGCCAGCCCTTCAGGTGCCCGCTGCCTTGACTTCCCTGCCATGATGGGCGTGATCAATAAATACCATATAAACCCTTTGTCCCTTAAGTTGCTTGTGTCAGATTATTTTATCACTGTAAGAGGAAAAGAACCTAAGACACAGGAGGCGATCAGTGTTTCCATGCTATCTGGAGGACTGCTGGGAGAGGCGATCACTGCCCGAGTCTGAATAGATGGACACTTCCGTGTACAAAGGCATCCAGACCCCAGGGTCTCAGGCTTCGTGGTCAGTCACATCTGTTTCAAGCACATCACTCCAGGCTCTCTGGAAGGCTGTTCCCCTCTCAGTCTGGGTAAGACTGTGTAGCTGGCAATCACTCAGAGCTTTCTAAGACAGCATCTGTCAGTAAATTTCATGTGGCTGGTGATATTTCTCTTTTTCTCTCTTCTATAATCTGAGGATGTGTACAATTTTATTTGGTCCATTTAGACAAAGTAGAGAGGGGATTGCAGTAAGGCCAAGGATGTTCCCAGGCTGCAGCTGCCCAGGGACCACGGGCTCTGCTTCCTCCCTTCCTCTCCACTGCTCATAAGCGGGGAAGGGTTCAATGGCTTATCTTGTCAGCGTGGGAACCATCCTTGGGTACCTAGCTGTTCTGGAAAGAGACTGAAGACACCTAAGAACTTCCAAACGTTCCGATTAGATCCTAAGTTGTATATAAATTCCCTTAAGTATATTTATAGTTGCTAAATTACAAAGCCACAAGTCAAATTCCCCTGTGTTACATTTGCCCTGTGTGTGTCCGTGTGTTCGTGCATATGTGTCTGTGTACACCTGCATTTGTATGCACTCACACATGCACAGGTGTATGAGGAGATGCAAGTGCTCATTGGTGTGCATGTGGAAGCCAGAGGAGGACACTGTGTATCTTGCTCTGCTGGGTTCTGAATGAGGTGACTCCCATGGGTCTCAGGCATTTGAATACTTGGTTCCCAGTCAAAGGCCCTTTGGGGAGGATTAGGAGGTGTGGCCTCGCTGGAGGAGGTGTGTCACTGGGGATGAGCTTTGTGGTTTTTGAAGACTAGCACCATTTCAAGTTTGTTCTCTCTGCTTCTAGTTTGTGGGTCAAGATGTGAGTTATCAGCTGCTGCTCCAGTGCATGCCTGCCTGCCTGCCTGCCTGCCTGCAATCCATCTGATGGAGATGACCTGCAGCTGCTCCAGCGCATGCCTGCCTGCCTGCCTGCAATCCATCTGATGGAGATGCAACTGCAGCTGCTCCAGCGCATGCCTGCCTGCCTGCAGTCCATCTGATGGAGACAGACTCAGCCCTCTGGCACTGTTAGCCACAAATAAACCCTTTCTTCTATAAGTTGTCTTGGTCATAATGTTTTATCACAGCAACAGAAAGTAACACATTTTCCACCACTTCCTGCCTTACTCCCTTGAGACTGGATGTCCCACTGAGCCTCAAGTGTCACTTTTCAGCTAGGCTGGCTGTCCAGAGTGACCCTCCTTTTTCTGCTTCCCCCAATCCCCAGCCCTGGGATTATATAGCTCTGTGGCCACACCTGGTTTTCACACGGTCAGTCCCTAAACCCAAGTTCACTCAGCAGGTACTCTTACACCCGAGCTGTTCCCCTGGCCCTATATTTGTGTTTTCAATAAGGAAAAGCATATTTTGCTCCTTTTTGTTAAACCCTGGAATGCATGGATAGCTCAACCCTTCCTTTTGTGGGAGCTTACCAGCCCACACTTTAGGGGAGCCTCCAGGATGAGGAGCCAGGAGGAATAAACATTCTTCCTCATCTCCATGGATGGAGCCAGTTTCTAGACTGAAACTTCTATCTCTGACAATGAGAAGAGCCCTGGTTACAGAAAAGGTTTCCTAGGCCAGCCTGGTAAGCTGACTCTGCTCATTGGTTCTGAGCATTTTGTTTTCCTGACTTTAAAACCCACTCTATCGGGGCAGTGGTGGTGCACACATGCCTTTAATCCCAGCACTCAGGAGGCAGAGGCAGGAGGATCTCTGTGAGTTCGAGACCAGCCTGGTCTACAAGAGCTAGTTCCAGGACAGTCTCCAAAGCCACAGAGAAACCCTGTCTCGAAAAACCAATAATAATAATAATAATAATAATAATAATAATAATAATAATAATACCCACTCTAGCTCAGCTACAGCTTGGCTCCAGTGTTTCTTGTCTTTCCTGATTCTAACCACAGCTCTGTAACTACCCTGGCTGACCCACTCAGGCCTCCAGGCCTAACAGGCTTACTGTTTCCATCCCCTGCCATCTCCTCCTTCTCTGATGCTGGGATGTGGCCCAGGGCTTTGCAGATGCTAGACAAGCACTCTGCTGAGCTACACCCACAGCAGGAGTGTTTTTGAGACCAGATCTCATTACACAGCTCATGCTGGCCATGAATGTTCCATCCTCCTGCCTCAGCCTCTGAGTACCAGGGTTACAGCGTGTGCTTTGGGGGTTCTACCTCCGGGGGAGCTAGGGTTTGTGTTGAGGTGCCTTTATGCCAGGAGTCCTGAAAGATTCCTCATTCTTGAGCTTAGACTCAAGGAGAAAAGGGTGCCTTCCCAGGAATCCAGACAAGATCCCAAACTGAAGATGGTCATGCATCTGAGAACAGCCCTTTGCCTCATAGACTAGAACTGAATACATAGCCAAATATACACTTTTGTCCCTTTTACCCTCCTTAAGCATCTGTGGAGGCCAGCACTACACACTTGGGCCGGTTCCAAGGCTTCAAATTACAGGAAGCTGTTTCCATATACACCAAGTGGGTTATTTAACATGAAATCAAACAGTTCTGTATGCCTGTGTCTGAATAAATTATACAATCATTACACTTAGAATGGGCTTGTTTTTTTCAAAGGCTCCATTCTGGTGTCACTTGAATTGAACCCCAAATTTCCTGCAATTCCTACATGGAGGCATGTTAATTCAAATGTGCCTAGTGCCTAATGGGATCTGTGCTTGCATTTTGCACAATGCATGTTCAGGCCTCTGTGCAATTTTCAGATTAATCTTGCATTCTGTATTATCATGCATACAATACACATGGCCACTAATTTCTTTATGGAGAAGCTGGAAATGCATGTATGGAGCTACAAAATCAGTCAGCTTTGACACTGAGTGAGCGTAGACTTGGGGTCTAGAGATTAACAGCCAAATAGCACTGAATAAGCAGGCTGGATATTGAGGGCAAGGTTTCAGACCTCAGCCAATGACTACGGGTCCAGAGCTGAGTGATGGCAGAAGAAAAATGAGCAAAGTCCGCTGACACAGAGGGAGAAAGGCCTGGATAATGCACGCATGGCTTCAACTCCCCTGCAGGAAGTATGTGGTGGTGGCCTGGTGTTGAGACAGATGGGATGCGTCACCTAGAAAAAGACAGGCTGAACTGCTGTTGTCCCTTGCCCATGTTGTCCTGTGCCTCCCCCCACCCCTGCCACAAAACCCACAATGAGGTTTTGTGAGGAAGCAGAGCATCTTGAGATGAGGGTGGAGCAAGAAGCTTTCTCTACACTGGGGCTGTGAACTGACAGCTAGGTTTTCATGGCTGGAACTTCCCCAAAGCACACTTATGTGTGGGTATGTGTGCACTTACGTGTGTGCTTACATGTGTGTGGTGGTGGTGGTTGTGCTTGCGTGGCAAGGGATGGGAGGGTGGGAGAGGAGGAATGGAAGAGCAAAGTGTCTTTGAGTCACCTGCCCAGAGGTGGGACACAGGAAGGAAGGCTGGGCTTGGAAGCTGTCAGCAGTCAGGACGCAAAATCAACAAGACTCACGACAATTCTTTCTTTAGTCGCCTGGGATTTAAAACCCTGTGGAAGTCTACCTACTGTGGAACCCAACTTACCTGAAACTGTAACTTCAGCAGGGCAAGTTGAAAACCACTAAAAGCAAATGCTACAGTGACAGCAAACTGGTCCAGTGCCCACACACAGCAGATACCAATCGCTGAATTTAAATTTAAATTCTGCTTGCTCCCCATATTTTCCCCCAACCTAGTGTTCTTGTGAACACAGAGAGAAGCCTTCAGATGCAGTCAGACTCTAGCTTTTATTTATAGACATATTGGGGTTGGATATGAGAGTATCGGCATGGAAGAAGCCGTGTGGCAGTGAGGATGGACAGCCCAAGGGTGTTCCCAGCTCTGTGCAAGGATGCCTACAGGGTGAGCCTCACATAGACATGACCAGCCCCATGGTTCTGCCATGGCAGCCTTAGAAAGACAAGAAGAAACTGCCCGTTATTTTAGTCCATAATGAGGGTATGCAATTTTACCACAAATTGGAATAACTGGGATGTTACTTTTTTTTTGTTGTGGAAATAATAAGTAAACTACAGATGTGAACATATGGTCAGCTTGTTATTAAATTCAACATTATTTTAAATGTTCAACCAGACATTTCATTTAGAGTTCAGGCTCATAATTGTTTTTACAGTCCAAAGTTGGTATTACAGAAAATTTGTAAATTGAAGATCAAGATGCATTTCTACAAGACATGCAGCCAGCAGAGAGCAGAGGGAAGTGATTGTGTCGGGTTCTGAGGTCACAGGTCACTTTTCTTCCTTTGCTGTTGCTTTGAAATGCCCCTCACTATGACTCAACAGATTTTCAAGAGAAATACAGTTTTTAGTCACAAGAGCTATTATTGTTTCAAAAAAAAAAAAAAAGAAAAAAAAAACAGGATTCAGTGCCTTATCATCTCTGGGCTATTATCTTATAATCTTGACTATCGACCCCAGGGCTTAGAGATCAACCCTAAGGGATGAAGGCAGATCATACAAGGCAGAATCACCTTCAGAGGCCAGGAAAAGAACTACTGACCCCACCAAGGCTGGGGAACAAGTGGGGGGCGGGGCTTTTCTTTTTAGTGTCATAGTATGTCCAAGAGGTTTCACAAATAGGCTTTAAATTCCAGTTGCTCAGTCAACAATACTCTTGTGAAAATAACCAGACATATTTGGAGCCTGGAGACGGAGTCCAGTGTCCTTGATAGTTTTACATCAACTTAACAGAAATTAAAGTAAGGCATTTCCTCTCCCTCTCTCCCCCTCCCTCCTTCCTTTCTTTCTTCCTTCCTTCCTTTCTTCCTTCCTTCCTTCCTTTCTTTCTCTTTCTTTCTTTCTTTCTTTTTTCTTTCTCAAGACATGGTTTCTCTATGTAACCTGGCTGTTCTAGAACCCGCTTTGTAGACCAGGGTGACCTGGAACTCACAGAGATCTACCTACCTATGCTTCCTGAGACTGGGATTAAAGATGTGTGCCTCCACCATTGGTTGGCATTTCTTAATTAGTGATTGAGGGGGAGGGTCCAGCCCATGTAGGTGGTGCCATCCCTGGGCTGTGGTCCTGGGTTCTATAAGAAAGCAGACTGAACATGCCATGAGGAGCAAGCAGTAAGCAGCACCTTCCATGACTGCTGCATCAGCTCCTGCCTCCAGTTTCCTGCCCTGTCTGAGTTCCTGTCCTGACTTCCTTCAGTGATGGACTATAGTGTGGAAGTTTAAGACAAATAAACCCTTCCCCAACTTGCTTTTTGTTCATAGTGTTTCATCACAGTAACAGGAACCCTAACTAAGACACCCAGTCAGTAAAACATGCCCACTGTGAATGTATGAAGACCTGAGTTCAAATCCTAGAGCACACATAAAAACATGGCATCATGGTTTATGCCTGGATCCCGGTAGAGATAGGTGACTCCCTGGGGCTTGCCAACTACCCATATGAGACCAATTGGAGAGCAACAGGCAAATGAGAGACTATCTCAAAACATAAGTCAACATTCCCAAGAATGGCAATATGTGCATGTTCATCTACACTGATACTCACAGACACACATATATACTCACAGATACACACACATGCACTCCACACACACACACTCACAGATATACACACATGCACACCACACACACACTCACAGATACACACACATGCACTCCACACACACACTCACAGATATACACACATCACTCCACATACATACACACTCACAGATGCACACACACATGCACTCCACACACACACACACACACACACACATACACACATACATACACACTCACAGATATTCACAAATGCACTCCACACACACACACTCACAGATACACACACACATGCACTCACACACACACTCACAGATACACACATGCACACCACACACACACACTCACAGATACACACACACATGCACTCCACACACACACACACACACACACAGATATACACACATACATACACACTCACAGATATTCACAAATGCACTCCACACACACACACACTCACAGATACACATACATGCACTCCACACACACACACTCACAGATATACACAAATGCACTCCACACACACACACTCACAGATATACACACATACACTCCACACACACACACTCATAGATATACACACATGCACACCACACACACACACTCACAGATACACACACATGCACTCCACACACACACACACTCACAGATACACACACACTCACAGATACACACACACACACATGCACACACACACATGCACACACACACATGCACACACACACATACACATGCACACACACACACACACACACACACACACACACACAAGAAAGCATAACTAAATTTAAGTAGGAAGCTCTGGTTCTGCTGTGATAGAGTTCATCATACACTGTACTCAAAATGGCTACACCATGGTTGTAGAGAAAGGTGGTCTGGACCCCCACAACACTGAAACAATATATGTACAATGTATGCAAACAAGTTTCCGGGCAATAAAAAAATTAAGCCCACAGGTTTTGGAAGAACCACAGTGATTTTCTGACCCTGCCCCTTTTGGTGTCTAGACAGCAGGTGCCAATCATGGTACAGCAAGACACTTGGGCAGGAATCCTGTCTTTCTGGCCCCAGCAATGGAAAGAAAGGGGCCCTGTAAGCTGGAGAGGGTGAGGGGGACTCCAGAGTGCAGCAAGCTGGCTAAGGAACCCTACATATCCAGACTCACACCTGTACCATACAGGAGGGACCCAGACCAGCATCAGAAAGACTGTGGCAGAAGACCAAGGTTTCAGCCACAGCCAAGTCCCAGGTGAAAGTGAGAGCAGACTTGAAGGAAGAGACCGAGAGTAGAAGCACAGAACTCTTCCCGGGAGCACAGCCAGGCTGACTGTTCATCTCCTGATGGAGGTGGGGTCCCCACAAGGCAGTATGTGTTCAAATCCTCCAACACTGTACAGTGCTGGAAGTGGCTGGATTGTATTTAATGTCTACAAAAAAGAGGTTTTTAAAACAGTGCCAATAAAGTCACACCTCCTAATAGTGCCACTTCCTGTGAGATTATGGGGGCCAGTTACATTCAAACCACCACACCATTGAGTGGAATATTCCAGAACACATCAGAATACATCAGCCAGTTACTTTGTTGTATATATAAATGATTTAGCATATAACTGATCAAAAATCATCACTGATTAGTAGTTTTGTATTCTATCATCTCTAAATAAATCAGGATTAAATCAAAGGCTGTAAGAAATTTACATTTTTTTTAGTGTAGCTTCAATATGAAGCCAAATAAACTATTTTGGTAGAAGTTGGCAAGATGTTTCAATAGCATGACAATTCTAAAGAGAGAATATGGTCACCTTGACTGTGACAGACTTTTACAACTTCACTAAGGACAGTATTGATCCAACCAGAGGAACTGCACATCTGAGCAGAAAGAATGGCTTTTTCAAATGAAGGTTCTGGGTAAATCTGAGGTCCAAAATGACCCCTCCTCCAAACGCTGACCTTAACCTCACACCATTCTGTAAAAATAATTCTAAATGAAGTTGAGAGCTGAGTAGGAAAAGCAACAAAGTTAAGCTTCTCTGAGAAAATACACACAGAGAGAGATCTCTGTGACCACGGGCACACTTCCTAAGCAGTGCAGAGACAGTCCCAACGGTGACTGAGGGATTGACAAATGGGACTTGACAGAAAGTGAGAACTGCTGTCATCAGCAAACATCATTAGTGTGGGGAGATGTCCCCTGTAGTCTTGGGCATTTGTCTTGGTCCCTGTTGGTGGCTGGGAATGTTTAGGGGGAAGTACGTCAGGTGCGGGGGCAGTAGGATTTGAGATAAAAAAGCCTTGTCTACTTTCAGTTTGCTCTCTCTGCTGATACAGTAGGAAAGGTGACCTCTCTTCTCCTTGCTCTGGCTACCACACCTGCTGCCAAGATGGACTCTCAGCCTGCTGCCCAATGGACTCACATTAACCCTCAAACAAGCTCACATTAACTCTTTCTTCCATAAGTTGTCTTGTTCAGGAAATCTTACCACAGCAACAGAACAGTAACTGATAAAGCCACAGAGCAGAAAAAATAATCCATCACACCACAGGAATAGTCACACAAACCCATACAGAGAATGCCTAGAGGCTGAGCAGAGAAACCATAGCTATCCCAAAAACTAATGGAAACAGCAATCAAGGAAAACACCCAAAGTAACTTCTAGTCTCCACTCCTGCACACATGTGTGGCTATGTCTGCACACACATACAAGCATGCACTCACACATATGCTACACACAAGTACACACACACACACACACACACACACACACACACACACACACACACACACAAGAATGCCTAGTAATCAGGAAGAAAGGAAAACCAGCACAGTCAAAAGACTTCAAAGAAGTTTTCACAAAACAGGTCATGAGGCTGGAGAGAAGACTCAGTGATTAACAACACTTAACTGTTGTGTCTGGAGAGATGGCTCAGTGGGTTAAGAGTACTGGTTGCTCTTCCAGAGGAAGCTCCCACGTGGCAGCTCACAACTGTCTGGTCTCCAGTTCCAGTGAATCTGAACCTTCACACCAATGCACACAAAATAAAGCTAAATAAATTTAAAAAAGAACACTTGACTGTTCCTGTAGAGGACCTGGGTTAGGTTCCGAGCACCCACATGGCAGCTCACAATCATTTCTAACTGTAGCTATTGGGGCATCTGATGTCTCTGGCTTCCTTGGGTACAGCTCACACATACATAGTTTAAAATAATAAAGGAAATTTTTAAAACATAAGTAAAAATAATTTTTTCAAGTACAATTTTGGATTTTAAGAGGCTAGAAATCCTAGGAGACCATAGCTAAGAGGGAATGCGAAGAGACTTCCAGAGTGTGGGATCCTAGCTGAACAGGCATGCTCAACTTAAAAATCCATCTTGCTACTCAATTCTCTAGTAGCCACACACATAAAAAGGACAGAAGAGCAGCACACACCCAGGATCACGAGGACAGGGACAGGCAAGTCCTAGGGGCTTGCTAGCCAGGCCTCAGACCAAGAGACCACATGTGTGCTCTCTCTCTCACACACACACACACCACATACACACCACACACACCAACACACCCTATACACACCACACGCACACCATACACACCACACACACACACACACACACACACACACACACACACACAGAGAGAGAGAGAGAGAGAGAGAGATGTACACACCACACACCCTATACACACCACACGCACACCATACACACCACACACACCAACACACAGAGAGAGAGAGAGAGAGAGAGATACACACCACACACACACACACACAGAGAGAGAGAGAGAGAGAGAGAGAGAGAGAGAGAGAGAGAGAGAGAGGTACACCACACACACACACACACACTGGAAAAGGGAAGAAGAGAGAGAGAATACATTGTCTTTTTCAGAACTCTGGACAGGGAATGCCTCCTAAAGTGTTTCTAGCACACTCCCACGGGTCACGAGGGCCTCCACAGCATCGTCTGACTGTGTAGAATGCTAGTCACGATGGGTTCTTCCCTCACCAGGGAAAGTGTTAGATTTCCATGCAGTGTCTTAAGGTGGGTGCAGATTGGGGGACACTTTACCACCCCCTGCTCCTCTCTGGAGACAGGCATTTGCTGCAGTAACATCTGCTTGTCACACCCATGGCCATGATCATGTCACTTCCCAAAGTGCCCCCTCTGTCACCTTGTAAAAATCCAGTAAACTTATGCAGACCAAAATTCTAACATTAAATGGTGTGTGTCTAAATCTAGATGCTGCCATTAGGATAAATGGCCAGAGCGTTTTCCTCAGTGGGTTGATGGACTGTTATCCCCTCCAAGAATCTCAGGCTGTGTTAGACTCAGACATGCCATACTCAGAAATAGAAAAATGCTGTAGGTCAGCTCTTCTGTGTTGAAGAAATGGGCACGTGTGGGGTACAGGAAGGGAAATCAGGAGCTTCCCATGTTACAAACTATGGCGGCCCCTAAGTTTCCCCCAAGTGATACAATTGGGGTCACTGGGGTCCTCTGTATAGTACAGATTCCTGGGGCCATCCCCAACCTGCTCCATCAGAATCTCTTACAGGTAGGAGCAAAGTGATCACATTTTCAATAAGCTGTCCAGATGATGCTGACGGACATTAGAGTAAGGCACCAACTGTGCTGCAGGCAGGGTGACAGAACAGCAGACATCACACGGATTAATGACGGCACGGGTGGGGGGGGCAGACTCACAAGGGAAGCTGCTCTAGAGCAGGCCAACCTCGGGAACCCTCAACATCGCATGAGCAGTGAGGAACACAGCTACCAGGCATCCAACCTGCCAACGTGCCTCAGACTGCATGAAGGCAGCAGCGAGTGTCAGGCATATTTGACATGGAGTTATCATAACAAACAAGCAAAACTGGGAAGTTTGTCACACATCATTCGAAGGACCCAGCAGAGCTAGGATGTGGTCCAGGTGTCCCTGCCTCCACAGCAAGTCTGGGTCTGTCTCATGGTCTTCACTTCTCAGCATCCATCTGTTTCTGGATGGATTGATAAAAAGCAAGTCCCCTGGGGAGCCAGGGAAAGTCACCTTATGCTAAGTTATGAAGCACAAGGACACTAAAAATGACAGGGTAGCATGATGAAAAGCAGAAAATGGCATGGTCCCTGGACTTTAGCATCAATTATCACTGTGAACAATAGTTTTGATTGACAGAATGAGAAACGATGGTGGGAAAACAGAATTGCCTGGGACAGGAGGAAGGGTAAATGGTAAATTAATGGGTTGGTGGAAGGCAAATGGACAGATGGACAATTAGACAAATGCATAGATGAACAGAGAGAAGGGTTGTGGTGTAGCTATTTCCTCACAACTGAAAACTCTCTCTCAGAAACAGGAGGGAGACTCACAAAGGTTACGATAACCAAGAAGGTTATAAGCTCCACAAGCCCCCACCAGGGTTACATATGTGGGAAGGACTGCTTGGGGGGAGAGCTCTTCTGTAGCATTGCCTGCAAGTAAGGCAGGATGTCCCACCCCTACCCAGGGTTACACAGGCAGGAATGGCTACTGGGGAGGAGAATCTTTCGGGGCATCGCCTGCAAGTTATGCAGGAGGTTCCAGTAGGGAAGTTTTGTGGTTGTTGCTGTGGTAGGGTGGGCTTTCATTATGGGAGCTGCCTCTGAGTTACCCATGATCCTCTGGGCAACCCCAGTGAGCTCACTGGTTCCCTAAGTCAGTGTGGAACTGGTGTGTGTGTGTGTGTGTGTGTGTGTGTGTGTGTGTGTGTGTGTGTTTCTGTAGCCAGTGCCCCAGGTGAGCTGAACAGACATTTGTTCACCTGGCTCCAGGAAAAGTCCCACAACACAGACCAATTATTGTTTATTCTTAAGTGATTTCCATCAGATTTCTGAGAAATCCTTCATATACCACATGATCTCTGCATTTTTTAACACATGACTTCAGGCTGTGTCACCATCATCGTAGTCTTTTTTAGAATGTTGGATCACCTTCAGAAAGGAAACCTCTGCCCTCTAGTCATCACCCTCCAAACTGTGTTGCTCACAGTTTGGGGTAACACTGGTCCAGTTCCCATCTGCGCAGCTCGGTCAGCTCCAGACAGACAGCTCACATCCGTGGAGGTCAGCTCCAGACAGCTCACATCCGTGGAGGTCAGCTCCAGACAGCTCACATCCGTGGAGGTCAGCTCCAGACAGCTCACATCCGTGGACACCCCACACGGGTCCTCTGTCCTCCTCTCACTTACCAAGTCTTCCGGCAGCTCCTAATGTTAAAACACCCCACTCTGTGGGGATACTTCACATATAGTTTCTGTTGATCAGCTGATGGCGATCTGGGTTGGTTCTGTTTGGCTAAGCAATGGTGCCATGAGTACACAGGCACCGGTTTTCTACAGACCTACATTTCTATTCTTCTTAGACACATACCTGAGAATAGATTGCTGGGTTATGTAACTGCGTTTAAATTTTTAAATCCCTGACAAACTCCTTTTCTATTTTCATCCGTAGTGGTTGAGTGCTCCATTTTCCCAGCATCCTCAGCTTTCAAAACATCTTCCTTACTCCTTCTTGTTTGTTTTTTATTACACTTGTCCTAGAGGTTATGAAGTGGCATCCCACTGAGGGTCCAGGCGACTTCTCCTGATGACTCACCACGTTGGGTCTTTTCCCTGTGCTCAAATCTTCTTGTCATTTTTTTTATCTGTTTTTACTGTAGTCATGGCTTCCAGCTAGAGCAGTGGTTATCAACCTCTGAGAGATCAAATGACCCTTTCACAGGGGTCATATAAGATCATCGGAAAACACGGATGTTTACATTATGACTCATAATTATAATAACAAAAATAATTTTATGGTTGGGGGTCACCACAACACAAGGAACTATTAAAAGGTTGCAGCATTGGGAAGGTTGAGAACCACTGAGCTTGAAGGTTCTTACCTGACACATGGATTGCAAAGCCTCTCTCATGTTCTAACTGAATTCTCATTTCCTTGAATTTATTTGTTGTGTTTTGGAGACAGGGTCTCACTCAGTAGGTCAGACTGGCCTGGAACTCACAGCAATCCTCCTCCCTCAGCACCCCATGAGTTTTTAATTTGGATAATGTCCTGTTGATCTGCTTTTCCCTATGCTGTCTATGCTCTGAGGTCATGGCTAAGACACCACTGTCTAATGGCCAGTCATCATGCATATTTCTCCTAAGAGCTTGATTCTTCTAGTTCTATCATTTAAGCTTTGATGCATCTTGAGTTATTTGTATGCAGTGTCAGGTACAGGTCCAGGGCTTTTGCATGTGGACATGAGTAACAAATACTTTGGAGAGAAAAAAAAAAACAGACCTTGAGGCAGAATAATGTTTCCATAGTATTATCAATATTGAGTCTGTTCCTTGCTTTTCTCGTTGCTGTGTCAAAAACAATGTACACAAGGGTTTGTTTGGGCACATAGCAGAAGCTCTAGTCCATCATGGTGGCATGAGAGGGAAGTGACTTGTCACATGGTATCTGTAGTTGGGAAGCAGAGACATGAGCCTCCTGCCTGTCCCACTTTTATTTGGTCTGTGCTCCCAGCCATTGTCTAGGGTGGGTCTTCCTTCTCAGTTAACCCTCTCCAGAAACATTCACACAAACACACCTGGAGTTTGTCTCCTAAATGACTCTAAATTCTGTCAGCTGCCAATCAAGAAGAGCAATTGCAATGGCTACAGAAAGGACTTTTCTATGCCTAGGCTAAGACATATTTAATTTATCACCCATGTGGTAGGTATTTTCTTAATTCGCAGATGAGAATCCGAGTGTCTGAGAGGCTACACACGTGTTCCAGGTCTCACACCAGTAAGTAACTTCATGTGTCTGCCCCCCAAGCCTTTTACCACTGTCTCCCATTGGCAGTGTCATAAAGATCCCAGAAATAGGGACATTTCCAACACATCAAGCCTCCCAAACGCATGAATACAGTGCTTACCGGAAACTCCTATTTACATTTGAAGTATGCTGTCATTTCTTGGGCATTCCAAATGGCATGTTTGACTCAAGCAAATATTAGAGCTTCTACAGAAAGATTCCTGTTTCTAAGTAAGATTTCTGCTGCTGATAATGCTGTTTTGAACAACTAAGAAAAAAAAAGCTGAAAAGAGCCAGATAAGTATATTTATTAATTTGGAAAGCTTGTGATATAAGTAACTAAGATAATATAGTAAGGATCTCTTAGCTTGCCTTGCCATGAAGATGTCTGTGTGCCCATCCGTCTGGACTGTGCTGCCAACTTTGTGGTAGAGTCGCCAACTCCAGAGCTCCCTGAAGCGCTGAGGCCGGTGAGTTACCAAAGAACAAAAGCCAAGGCCCAGGCTCCTCTCCTCTGGAGGTGACAGAGAGGGAACTGACCCCTCCTTAAGGAGATGTTGACTATGGTCAGTCCCACTGTACAGGAAATGCAAACACAGACCACCCAGAGGACAGCACCTCCAGGTGAGGTCTCAGAAACACAATCCCAGGCTCTCCAGATAGTGGGCATCGTGCAGAAAAGATACAAGGAAAGAGACAGTGAGTACGACCCAGCAGTAAGGAAGGGATCAAGGTAAATATGGACATGAACAGGCTTAAAATACTGAAAACAACGCAGAAGAGAAGAAACCACACTTGTGACGAGCTTTGAGAAGGAAAGACAAGCGACCCTGACAATACCTGGAAAATGTCCATAAAGAAACCCTTAATGCGCCCCTTCAGAAAAGCACGCATTCAGGAGGTTGACTGAGCAAAGCTGGCTGCAGCTACAGAGGACCAGTCCTTGGATGAGCTCCCCCCTCAGTCTCCGGAGTCAAAGGTCAGGTAACAGTGTGGAACTCTACTGTCTTTCCAAAATCCAGAAACTGGTCTAAGGCTGGCTACCAACACCAATAAACAAACCTGGAATGTTTTTGTTCACATCAGTTACCACTGAACTGTGTACACTGATACCGTGTAGCGCTCTCCCTCTTCCTGGTCCTTGTTACCTGGCAGCCACAGCCCAGGACCCCAATCTCCCCCACACTGCCTCCGATTGGTTCCCCTGTTTTAGCATAGATCCTTTTATTATCCACCTTCAAAAATGAGGATCATGTGACTCTTGTAAAATCTTCATGCCTCACCCCGGCCCCAGGGCACTAAGGGCACAGTCCAAGGTCCTCAGCACAGCACCGGGCCCTTCATCAACTGCTGTTCTGGTCACTCCTGGGCCCTCCAGCACATCTGTCTAGTCGCCTGCCTCAGCTCATATTGTGTCCCACAGAAGCTGCCAGCTCCTGAACAGCAGTTACGTCTCCCCGCTTTCTTGGCTGTGCCCCAACCCCTGGTGTGGTCTTCACTCATGCTTTACCTCGACTTCTCACGCCACCGCCTTTGTGATGACTCTGATCCAGAAGACGGGGGAACAACAAAGCCAGGGCGGGTGGATGTTCCCTTTTGTGTGACCATCAGCTTATGGCATCTACCCCGACCACTCACCTTTTTGTCCCCAGAGTGCTACAAACCCCAAACATTGCAGCACATCCTGTCAGTTGGGTCATGATCATATGACCTCAAGCCCCATGAAGCAGTCAGCAAGAGTTTTTGAGAACCCTCCATTTCCATCACTTCTCTCTATTAAGGGTCTTAACCTCCCGCCAGACTGCCCTGGCCACTGTCCCCTCTCTCCTGCCTCAGGAAAGGTGGGAGGCTTCCCATGTTTCTTATTTTCTCGCTGTGTACTTTTACTGATGACAGCAATCTCATGCAGAAGGCGTGACCCAATCCTCCTGCAATCCTGTTGGGCACAGCTAAGGAGATGAGAGGAGTAACCAGGACACTGGCTTTACATATGAGAAAACTGAGTTATGGGGTGCTGTGAACACACACAGAATGTTAAAACAGGACTGGGAAAGATTCCATTACATTTAAATTCATCTGGTTTCTTCAAGCTGAGAAAAAGTGGGGCTCCGAAGACAGGTCTCTGTGACCAGATGTTTAGGCTGTTTTGTTACAGAGGAGCAAAGAGAAAGGCATCAAAATTAACATAGGAAAGAAACCAGTGATGAAGGCTGAACAGGGTCTGTGTTCAGGGACAGATCATGAGCCAGAAAGCCCTGAATCTATAGGCGAGGAAGAAGGCAGAGGTAGTGGCCTCTATGTAAATGACTCATAAAGGGTCACAGCTTTCTGAGCCTAGGGCCCCAGAGTTCCTACCTTTGCCCCATTTCTCAGACCCACCCTTGGAAACATTTACTTAATGAACCAATAGGTGCCCCAAATTCAGACTCCAGCTTATAACAGTTTGGCTGTAACATTATGATCTGACAATCGTCAGAGTGCAGCCCCCATTCTGTAGGTGACCCCCACCTGAGACCTTACCAAACAAAGGAGAGTGGCCCACCCACCCAAAATACACAAAGCAGGAGAGAGACCTGGGTTAGCACGGAAAAGCTGCATCTCTTGGTCTCTCGCTGGGTGTCCTGGCCCCAAGCAGCCCAGACGTCCCTCTAAGTTCCCTGGCTTACCCCTCCCTCCTGCCTCTAAATGGCACAGGTGACAGGCTTCTCCTAAGAACAAGTTTCTGGTCCCCCAGATTTCCCACAGCAAAAGGACATGGCCCCATGAGATAAAAGATTGGATTTTAAGACAAAGGATTATATTTTTCCTTTTATTTTACTGACAGCAGGTGAGGGTTTTTCCCCCCTTCTGCTATTCAGGGTCACACGAACATACAACCAGAAAAACAAAAAAGAAAAGGAGAACGTTTTTTAAGTTGTGAGTCCCGCCGCCTGGAGACATACTCAAGTCTAAAATTAGCAACTGCCTCCACCTCTGTGCTGGAGAGGGCAGCAGCTGGGCTGTTACTGCGTTCAGGGGGCAAAGGGAGCCCAAGGCTCAGTGCCTGCTGCAGCAGCTAAGCTCGTGGGGCCAGAGGTTCTGAGGCTCCCGCTGGCTGGATGCTGCTCCTATGTATGATGGCAGCTCCGCTCCCCCTGCCAGCCTGGCACTTGTACTTTCCCACCATTGCTACCTGCTGTCGCTATCAATCAACACTAACTTAGAGGGAGAAGTGACAGACCCTGGTGAATAAAGAGGCAGAGCCTCCCCTTTGGGCTTTGCTGGTGTTGCTTGTTGCTTGGGATTGTCCAGGGCTTTTCTTGCACACCAGTCACAAGAGCTGCAGCCCAGGAGGCATCCCTCAGGGGCATCCCACTGGCTCTACATTGCAGTCAGTTTGCCAGTGCCTCCTCAATGGGCTGATAGGTCTGCCCACCCTCCTCACTCACTTCCACCCTGACATTTACAGCTTTGGATTTTGCTTTTACTTTCTAAGAGAAAGCCTTGCTATGCAGCCCAGGCTGCTCCTGAATCCCCTATGTAGCCCAGGCTGGCTCTTCCTCCAAGGGTGTTGGGATGACCATGGCCACCACGGGTTTGTCTTGGTTTGGGTTGGGTTCTAGGAATGAAATAAATTCCAGCCTTGCACATGCTCAGAAGTTGCTCCCCACTGAGCTATTTTCCCAGACAGCTGCTTCTCTTTAGCCTAACATGGATCACCACAACAGACAAGATCTCCCTAGGAGTTCCATCAGTTTTCCTTGGCCAATAAATCTAAACCAAGGCCAACCGCAAATACATTCAAGAGGTGGTGCTAGAGGCTGGTGACCTAAGCAATTGCTTGCTCGCACCATTAAACTCTCTGGTGACTTGTTACACAGAAGTAGCTGACTGATAAATGCCAGCCCTAAACGCTGCTGCCCAGTCTAGATGAATACTTCTTTTCTTTGAGGCTAGGATAAAGATAGTGAAGTGGACACAAACCCCAGCCAGGTCTCTGCCATCCATTTTCAAACCAGGTTATATATACAAGAGACTAGCAAGGCTCCCCACACAGAATAAATAGCATGGATAATGCTGAAGATATTTCTATATCTTCAACTAAGATGCACAACACACACACACACACACACACACACACACACACACACACACACACACACCTTTTCCTAAAAAGTAATCTTGCTACCAGTTTGTCTCAATTTACAGAGGAAAATCAATCCCTTACCCCATCTTATCTTATAGCAAGGTACTGACCGCTCTGGAGAACTGGAATGATACCCTGAGACACTGAGCAGCACCCTACATATGACTGCCTGGACAAGAAGAGGGAGGTGGTGGCAATAAGAGGTCAGTGGTTAGTGAGGATGAATTAAACCTACAGATCTGTAGGTTTAATTATCGGCAAAGATACAAAGTCATGTCATTTCTACTTGATCAGTTGCACCTATACTAGGAGTTCAGTTTAAAGATACTTTACAATGTTTCCACCTTTCACAGAATCCCTGGTTAGCAGAGAGGGGGGGCATACAAGCTCACAGAGAGTTATTGCCATGCACCCTGGATGAACGTCTTTCCCAGCCACTGTAGAAATTCCCTCAGTGCCAGTGAACCTCCAGGTATGTCACTTCCCCAGCTCTCACTTCTCACCTCATATGCCTGGTGACATGGCCTGAAGTCCTCCTGTGAAAATCTAGATATCTGGGTGACAACGTGGCATGGAGCGAAGAAGCCAACACTTATCAGAGACTTAAATTCAGACACTGTGGCGGTTAATTCTAGCTGTGCCGGGCATCTTGCTGAGGGACTGTCTGGAGCGGGTTGGCCTGTGGGTGTGTTTGTGGGTTGTCTTGATTCCTAACTGAGTTGAGAAGACCTACCCATGGGGTCCCGGGCTGTACCAGACAGGAGAAGGCTAGGTGAGACCAAGCAAGCAGGGGTCCGTTTGCTTCTCTCTGCTCTTGATGGTAGACGTGATGTGACTACCTGCTTGAACCCCTACCTTGATTTCCCCTCTTTCCCCTCAATGATGGGCTGTAATCTGGAACTGTGAATCAGAATAAATCACTTCCTCCCACCAGTTGCTTTTGTTAAGAGTGTTTTATCACAACAACAGGAATAAAACCAGGGCAGATGCCAAGAATGGCCACCTTGGGCCCATGTCTAACCAGAGGTAAAACACTCAAAAGTATGAATCAACTTCACTGGGCGGGAGGCACCAGCTCATCAACCCTCTATAGTCTAAGAGATCTGGGGACAGGGGAAGAAGCAGTGGAAGGCGTGAAAAATCCATTTGAAGGTGAGGTCCAGTGAAATTAGTCCCTGAAGTCCTCACAAACAACCCGGAGACAATGACACCTGCCCTCTGTCTTCTCTCACCCCGGGAATGTGAGAAGATGTGAGGGAGTGAGTTTTACTTCACCACAGACCTCTCGGATCTCAGTGCCACACTCTGCTTCAACTTTAAATAGAATTCCTGTCTAGAAGCATTTGCATCAGGAGATGAATAAACTGCCCAGACAAGGTAGTTAATTGGGGACAAAATACATTTTCTCTTCTCTTAGCTAGAAATAGCAAGCAACTTTGGGGAGTGCCGGGGTTCTGACCTGCATGAGAGCCTCACTCTCCTCCCTCACTGGAAGCCACAGGGAAAGGAACCGGTTTTCTTGGGCGAGGGGCTTCTCATGGAGTTAAGAATTGAGGCACGTTTTGCCAAAATACATGAGGTGATGGGGTGATAAGAAGAAAGATGAACTTGTGTGTGGGTCACCTATGTGCACAAGTGTGCATGCTCTGCTCTGCACATATGTGCACATGGCACACACATGCAGTTGTGCAAGGAGTCAGGTAGGAGGACGCTGGGGTGGTCTGCACGCAGGCGTGTGTGTGTGTGTGTGTGTGTGTGTGTGTGTGTGTGTGTGTGTGTGCATGTGGGAAGTGCATAATGTGTGCTTGCACACCTGCACGTGTGCCGAGCAGTGAGGATCATTCATGAGTGAATTGCGTGACTAGCAGTGCAGCTGCCCTAGTCACATGTGCTCTTGTATGTGACCCCAATAAACTCATCGGTTCACCAAGGGAGGTTGGATGGAGTCCTTTCTTTGGTCTATGAGTACCCTATCCGGTATGGACAGATGTCTGCTCGTCTCTTCAGGAAAAGTCACAAGACACAGAGTTCTGTCTCACTGAACTCAGCACAGAACTCAACAACTTCCTGATGAAGAAATCAATTCACACATCAGTGTGGAAGGTTGAAGCACCTCTGTCACTAAGCTTCTGGGGACAAAGGCAGCAGAAGCAGTGTCAGTATTCAGGCATTTTACTGGCCTGCCCTTGGAGTTCTGACAGGACACGCCCTCAGCTGTTGCCACTAAGAGCACCACCTGTGCCTATTCAATATGTTCCCCTTTGTAAAGGGCACTGCCCACCTCCAATCTCTCTTTTTTCTCTCCCTCTCTTCTCTATCTGTTCTTCCCCCCCCTTTCTGTCTCTCTTTGCCACTGCTCCTGTCCCCAGAGGCTGGTCTCCCCCCTCCCTTTTACCCTTAATAAGAAATCCCTCTGCTTGAACTCTGTTTCATGATGTCTATCTCTCTTGAGCTGCTTTAAAAAAAAATACAACAAGCAGCACTTTGTACTTGTCTCTGTGGAGCATAACCCAGTGTAGTTCATCCCAAAGTAAGCAGGTGATCAAACCCCAGCCACATTCTCCTTAGATCCATAAAACTTTAAGTAGTTCTAAGCATGTTTAAATGGCAAATATTTCTAGGTCTTTTTTTAAGAGTGAAGACACAGATTCTGTATTCTCTGCTGAATTATCTGAGCAACAGAGGTGAGCCTTGGTGTTTAAAATGTTATGTGAGCCGGGTGGTGGTGGTGGTGCACACCTTTAATCCCAGCACTTGGGAGGCAGAGGCAGGAGGATCTCTGTGAGTCTGAGGCCAAGCTGGTCTATAAAGCTACACAGAGAAACCCTGTCTCGGAAAACCAGAAAAAAAAGTTACATGCATGACTCACCCAGAGCCCCAGATTTTTTGCTGGGCATGTCTGTCTTCCATTTTTCACCAGGGTTGGGGAGGCACACAGTAGGAAAAGATCT
The DNA here is from genome assembly GCF_003668045.3 of Cricetulus griseus. NCBI lineage: Eukaryota > Metazoa > Chordata > Mammalia > Rodentia > Cricetidae > Cricetulus > Cricetulus griseus. The sequence continues at coordinate 2,639,846 of NC_048598.1, read as the reverse complement.
AGTCCTGCAGCCTCCTTTCTCACCCAGAGTCCGGGACCAAGGCTGCTGTGGAAGCACTATTGTAGGGAGAAACACTGATTGGAGGTACCGCTGACTATGTCCCCTTGGGTGGTCAGAGGTTTAAGAAGCAGGGAGCGAAGCACATGGCTCTCTTTCGCCTGGCAGAGCTGACTGGGAAGCATTTCTGGGTCTGTCCTGCTCAGGTGCAAACCTGGTCACTGGCTCCCTTGCGTGAGTACTTTTCCCCAAAAAACTACCGGTTATCAGCCTATCTCTGACTCCACTTTGTAATCATCTATACACTGTGATGAACTTGCCAGCTTAAAGCAAAGCCAGCTGTAGCCAAGTTTACTGTGCTGGAGACAAGGAGGTCCTGACTTTAGGGTCAATCTTCCATGAAATACTTGGAACATCCGCAATGTGGGAAAGAACTGCCGGAAATCAGTTGAGTGTTTTCTTATGCAGTTAAAAACTAGTGAGCAAGCATCTGGGTGCACCCATCTCTCTTAGATTTGGCGACTGTGCACCCGTGGTTTCCATCTCCCTGCAGAATTTGCAAGCTTGTATCTGTGTGCATTAATATCTGAGACATAGGTAGCCAACTGCAACACTCCCTCCTTGAGGGAGGGTCCTATGACTCCGGAGCCAGAAACTCAGGAGGCTCAGAAGGTTGAGTCACTAAGACCCTCCCCAGTGGCAGTTGATGGTAGGAGTAACTGCTTCTTTGTAGCTGCCTGCAAGTTGACCAGGGGAACTCCAGAGTGGCAGCTTTTGTGAGTCATCACTGTGTGGGGTGGGCTCTCCAGTAGCGCAGCTGTCTTTGAGTCTCCATGCTCCTTAGTGACCTCACACCATAAGGAACCACTTTGAACTTTCTGGTTCACTGAACTGGACCTGTGTGGAATGATTTCTTCAGTCGGCCATCAAGCCCTGTCTGGGGCAAACAGACATTCATTCTCATCTTTCTAGGGAAAGTCACACAACAGCCTGATGGTTACTGTTTATTATCAACTCAGTGGGATCTGGGATCGGCTGGAAGTCATGCTTTCAAGCATACTTGTGAAGGATTATTTAGAGTAGGCTAGCCTCTGGCATGCCTGGGTAAGACTGTGGCAATTGTACTAATTGGGGAAGACCCATCCTAAAGGAGGGTGGCACCGTTTCCATGGGCTGGGGTCCTGGACTTCATAAACCTGAGGTCACAATTTGAATACAAACATTCATCTTTCTCTGCTTCTTGACTGCAGTGTGACCAGCTCCCTCAAGTTCCTGCCTGCAAGACTTCCCACCATAATGGACTACCTTTGTACCCTGAAACTGTGAGTCAGGTAGGCCCTTTCTCCCTGAAGTTGTCATTGTCTGCTATTTTATCACAACAGAAAAGTAACCAAGACAATGCCATTTACAAGCCCTCAATAATCCCTGTCCCCAGGCACCTGTCTGTCCCTTCCCTGTGTGTCTTGATTCCTTGAGTTGGGCTCTCTGGGGATGACTGAGTGGCCCTGTCCTGCGGCTGTACCCAAGCCATCACAGCACAGAAGGAGGGGACTTCTAGTACACCCTGAAGATTCTGAGCTTGAAGACATTCAGTTCCCTGAGACAGGTCCCCTCAGTCTTCACCACTCCCTCCATGTGCAGAGATGAGTCTTGAGCAACAGGAACTGATCTTACACCCAAAGATAGAGGTCAGAGATGGTGAGGCTGCCAGAGCCCTAACTCATCCATCAGAAGCTACATGTACAGGGCAACAGGCCCTTCTGTGGTCCTTGGGGGGCCAGGTGGTTTCAGAACTCAGATTTTTTTCTTTGGTTTTAGAATGCTGGACTATTAACACCCCCAGTAGGACATGAGGATGCATACTACTAACTCATTAATTATTTCTTGTACCTAAGCATGAATATTTATAGCAACCATCTCTATCAGGTCAATCTAAATTGTAAGACAGCCAGGCTCACCAGAATTCAAGATTTGGCACCATCTGGTTCACTTCCTTCTATGAGAGATCTAAACTTAGGAAATTGGGGCAAAAACACTTGACAAGAAAATGACAAGGGGGCAACAAACAAAAATCCCAGCAGACATTCCTTGACTCAAGGGGCTCATGAAACAGACGAGTTTGTCTGGAGAGCCCCTGGCTTCAGAACCCCGAAGAGATGATTTCACAGTCTTGTGTGAAGAATTACAGTCCCCGAATCAAGGAGGACAGATACCCTATATCCTGTCATAGACCACAGAAGGACGCAAGTTGTTGGCCCTATATGCTGGCAGATCTGCAGGGTGCCAGGCAAGCGGTGCGGTGAGCCTCCTGCCTCCCGGGAGCAGCAGCAAGAGCACCCTGTAGGTGTTGCTCTGCCCTCTTCAGTGCCAACACTCCCCAGGTCTGCCCCTACTTCTTACTGCAGGCAGCTCCTGGCTCTCTGGGTCCGCACCCAGAGCCCTGATGGCCAGCTCCGTGCACTTGACATTCACATATAAATCGCTACTCCTCCATCTTCCTCAAATCCAGCTAAACTTGCCACAGCCTCTGGGACACCTCCATCTGGGTGACAAAGGTGTCTGACATGTGTGATACCTGCCTGCTTCCCACAGCTCCAGCCTGGCACTCAGGGGTATAACAGAACTGGTTCCGGCCAATGGAACAGAAATAGAAACGTCACATGTCGTCACTAAGGTATTTCACGTCTGGTGCACAAGCCTCATGTTCTCTTCTCTTCCCCAATGCTAAGACAAGACAGTGGACAGTCATCAAAAATCCTCACTCCTAGAATTACAGCTTAGAAAAAGTGACTGGGTTTTCCATAAACTATGAGAGAAATAAAATTATGTGTGTAGGGAGGTGGGGGGGGCACATGCGTCTTTGAGAGTGTGTGAATGTTCTGTATGCATTCAGAGGGCAGGGGACAGCATTGGGTATCTTGCTCTACTGCTCTCTGCCCCATTCCTATCAAGTGGGGTCTCTCACTAAACCTGAAGCTGGGCTAGGCTGGCAGACAGCAAGCCCCAGCAGCCCTCCTATCTCCAGCCTCCTACTCTACCCTCTACCACCCCCTGCCCTACCCCAACCCCTACACCACCACCCATGTCCTAACCCCCTGACCTACCCTTACACCACCACCCCTGCCTGCCCACAGCACAGTCCTGGAGTCACAGGAACATGTGTGGTCATATAAGCTTCCAGCACACCGGCCTTCTTGGACATTGTAAATCCTTGCTTGGTGCTTAGCTTAAATACCACTCCCCTGGAAAATCAGTCACTCTGCTGGAATAGCTTCTGGCAGTTCCCTCAAACATCTGCACAGCAGTTACGCCAATCGAGTGTCACATGGGAAACAACTGCATTTGGCTTCCATATTTATCTGTGTTTCATTCTCCATTGAATACAGGGTCTCATAGGTGGCTCAGGCTGGCTTCAAACTCAGAAACATTCTTCCTCAACCTCCTAAGTGCTAGGATTCTGGGTGGAGTCACCGAACCCAGCGATAGGCTTCCTTTGTCATCCCTGTGTTCACAGTACTTTGTAAATAGCAAACACCTGATATATTTGATTTACTGAAGTGAAAATCAGAGCCTTCTCATTAGGCAACAAGGAGCCCAAAGTCAGCATCCCCGCCCCCCGCACCCCCACCCCTGAGTCTCCGTATGCTCATCAGTGTTCCAGGTTCTGCAGGAGCCATGAGCTGAATGTACCAGGAAAGAGGGGCTTTTACAGTGACGAGATTAAAGTCACATGGGAACCTGGTGAGCCCACTGAGCCTCAGGTCTGTCTTCATCCACGACTCATATCAGGCATCTGGCAGCTGTGTTGGGTTCATATTTCTGGTGTCGAAAGAGAGGGGCAACAAAAGTATCTCTGGCTCCTTGGGGACCCTGATGCAGAGATGGCAGGCCAGTTCCACCGCTGCTGCTCAGCCAGGGCTCCCCAAACCCAAGCACAGGTCGGGAAAGTGGAACAGAGGGCCCTTCCTTTGGAAGCTCGGTCAGTGCTACACTCACAGACTATTTGATTGTCCCCTTGAGAAGTCTCAGTGTCGATCACAGATGAGGATGATCCCCCATTATTGCAAAGCTTTCACAACTGCCACACACTCGAATTCTACCTGCTGCAGACGTGGCTTTGCTGTGGATGCCGAGACAACCCACTCAGTGCACGTGAAACAAAAGATTACCTCACAGTTGGGGCCAATGAGATGGCTCAGTGAATGAAGGTGCTTGCTGGGTAAGCCCAAAGACCTGAGTTTGATCCCTGGGACCCACGGAGAGGCATGAGGAGAGAAAACTACTCCACAAAGTTGCTCTCTGACTTCTTGTGCACATACGCCACAACACACATGTGCCTACACACACATAAGCACAAATGTATATTTTTTCTTTTCAAAACAACTGGGTGATGATGTTCTGAGACCCATGGCCAGGTCCGGAGCTGGACACCAGACCCAGCCCACAGCTCCAGGACAGCACAAAGGATGTCTGGGAAAGGTTGCTAGCAGGAACTCAGCATACATGGAACAAGGTTAGACTGCATTATACTTCGCGGCAGTATATTATACTGAAGGTTGGAATCTGGAAACAGTGGGGAAGAGCTCACAGCACTGGGGACACAGTGAAGAAGGGCATGAGGTGCAGGGGAGCTGGGCCCACGTTTGGATGTCAAGCCTCGCAGACGGGTAACACGGCAGTCACAGTGGAGCACAAGCTGTTCCCAGTTGACATGCACTGCCACATGTCATATGCATGGCTTTCCCCAAGACTCCCAGGCCAGCAATAGCACCTGAATGCAAAGGACACCGCAACGTGACAGCGAGCAGGGCAGCACCCACCTTGTAGGAAGATCCTGTACCAGTACGTTTTTCCAACTTGAATTCCCCCGAGGAACACCAGGTTGAACAGGATCAGCATAGAGGTCGAGCAGGAGGCCAGCAGAGCATGCAGCCGACGGCGAGCTTGTGGGGAGAGGTACCGGGCCTAGGAGGGAAATGCAGAAGCGTTTATTTCACTGAAAGGCAAGAGAACTAAGGCTAAGGTTACTTCTGTCTTGGTATTTCTATTGCTGTGATAAAAACACCATGATAAAAACAAGCGAGGGGAGAAAGGGTCTGTTTCACCTATGGCTTATAGGTCCATCATCCAGGAAACTCAGGGCAGGGACTGATGCGGAGGCCAAGGAGGAGTGCTACTGGCTGGCTTGCTCCTCATTGCTTGCTAACTAACCCTGGTGTTTTGATACAGTATCTAGGATTGCCAGTCCCAGGGTGGCACCACTCAGAGGGATCTAGGTCCTCTCGCATTAACCATCAATGCAGAAAATGCCCCATAGGCCAATCTCCCTCTTCCAAAATCACTCTTGCTTTGTCGAGTTGGCATAAAACCTGCACAGTATCCTCTTGTTGCCAAGTCCAGACTCTGCCTTCTGCACTTGGTGCCAGGTCACTGTTGAGACACTTCTCAAAATCTCTGACCTACAACATAGTCATTCCACCCTAAGATGTGACACAGTCCAGCAATGTCACTTCTTCCACACTGGGACTCCCTCTGGCCTGGGCAACCTAAGTTCTAAAAGCTGGTTAGGATGCAGGAGCCCTCTTACCCACCAGGTGAGACATCTTTGTGTGTTTTCTGCCTGTAAATCCATAGATGAAATCACTTTAAATTGTTTCCCACAACACAGCTCCATGCCAAGACCAAGGTGACCAGAAGTCATGGTCACAGTGACCTTCTAGATTGGTGGACTTGACTCTAGGAGGTTGGCCAGTTCCCCTGAAACCTGACATGCTCTGAGGGGTAACACCATGGGTGTATGTGTATAGAGACACACTGTGATAGTCAACTCGATGGAATTTGGAGTCATCACTGAAACAAACCTCTGGACACATCTGTGAGGGAGTTTCTAGGCTGGGCCACCTAAGTAAGAAGAGCCCTAAACATGAGTCCTTGACTGAGCTGAGCTCCAGCAATAGTGCTTCTGTTTCTGACTGAACGTCGGGCAGCCAGCTGTCTCGTGTTCCTGCCACCATGACTTAGAGCGTGAAGGACAGCACCCTCAGACTGTACGCCTAAAGTAAACCCTTCCTTCTCAAAGTTGCCTTTGCCAGGCATTTTATCACCACAGCAAGGCACTAGTATAGTTTCTCACCAGCACAGAGCAGCAGCTGAGAAGGTGACCACAGTACCTGAAGGACTGTTGATGGAGGGACCCTGCCAGTGAGCACAGAGGTTCTATTACCCTTCCTGGGTCTTCATTCCATTCCCCTTTAGTAGTTCCTTGGGGAATTTCCAAACAAACCAAGCCTTTGTCCCTCATTGCTTACATTGCATTGGACTTCCCATAAGGCCACTCCACCATGGATGGAGGTATGAGAGCCCCACAAATACATCCGTGAGCTCATCATAGAGCCAGGGGCAGAGCCACGGCAGCCACGCTCAGCCCAGGGGTTCTGACAAATGCTTCCATGGGGAGGAGAGGCAATTAGATGATGGGATATGTCCTTCTGTATGCTGTGAACATGTTTCTTTTATTGGTTAATGAATAAAGCTGTTTTGGCCAATGAACAGGCAGGATGTAGCCAGTCAGAAAGTATGGGCAGGGCTACCAGACTAGGAGAATGATGGGAAGAGACACCCTGTAGCTACCTGGAAGAAAGGATGCTGGGCATTCTCCAATAAGCCAAGATCACATGGAGATACATAATTAATAGAAATTGGTTAATTATTAAGGCAGAACTAGCCAGCCATTGGCCAAAGAGTTTATAATTAATATATGCCTCTGTGTGTTTATTTGGTACTAAAAGGCTGTGGGACAGGATAGTAACTTCTATCCACAATTAGAAGGTCAGTAGATATATCCTAATGGCTCTCTGGAAACCTCCAGATCTCTGAGGCCTCCATCTTCAGTTGTTCTGTAACTCAAAAGCTCCATGGCTGCAGCCTGTGTGAGTCTCACAGGCAGTGACCAGTCTGGAGGGCAAATCTCAGCAGGGTCTGGCTGTGGTGACCTGCTTGGGGGGCAGTGTGGCCTTGGCTGTCTGGATGCAGCCCAGAAAACTCTCCAGCCCAGGGGTCCCAGACACAATGACAACCAGTCACTATCACAGTCCCCAGAGGCTATGAGCAGGATTAGGCGTGTTGTCAGGCAAGGCGGAGAAGGAAGTGCTCATTACTCAGCTGCTCAATTCCGAGAATGCATGTCCACTGTGGTTTCTGGATTTTGAAGCAGAAGACGGTGTTCTATGAGCAGCACTGACTCAGCGAGGCACCAACCAGGGAGGTAGCTGGTGAGGACACAAGGATGAAGAACTCGGAATAATAAGTCAAGAAAGCCTGAGCTGTCTGGATCAGTGTGGATGTGTACAAATAATTCCCTGTAGGTACAGAGGCTGCCGTGACAAATTTGACTTCTCAGGAGCCAGTGAGCCAAACCCGGTCAGCCTGCTCTCCACCCTGAACCTGACCTCCTTGGAGGGAGTTGAAAGCCCCACTTCTTCTTTATCATTGTAACCCACAGGCAGTGCACAGCCTGGTGAAGCTCAAGGAGGCTCCTCTTTTATGAGAAGTCACTAAAATCATTTTTTAAAAAAACAGAGAGATGCTGACTGATTAGGCTTCCAGGGGGCTGTTCAGCCAGCTGTGATGGGCTGGGGTGGATAATGGGTGGGGTAAAAAGCAGAGGAGGGACAAGGAAGGGTGAAGAGTCAGGCCTGGCTTGCCCCTGAGGGCTATTTCAACACCAAGATGTTGCATCTGTGTATTACACAAAGGCTACTTGAACACAGATGGCCAGCGGTCAGCCTGATGACCAAGACGGGTAGAGTCACTCATGGATAGTTCATGCAGCCTGGACACACTGGAAAGAGAGAAGGGTCACATTTCAGGTGAGACACAAGTGGCTCACGCTCAAGAGCTCTCCAGGACATGTGGAGCTTTGAACAGTCTAAACCTACACATCGGTTATTTCTAGAATTTTCCAGGTAGTACTTTCAGAACACAGTTGATTCAAGCAACTCAAACTGAGGGATCAATAGTGCAGATAATGAGTGTTATTGTCCATTGATACGGGTGGATATTGGCATTAGGGGTCTTTCTATCTTGGAACCTGAGTCTCAGCCACTGGTTTATGAGGTTTGTGTTTTGTTTGTTTGTTTGAATTAATACTGTTCTTAGATGTCCCAAGAGGAAAAAAACCAGGGTATATTCCCTTGGTCCAGATAGCTACACCAATAAGTAGAATTTCTAAGTCCTTATTTAAACTCATTTCCTTCCCACTCTCCGACATCCTACAGCAATCACTCCCGTGGTATCTCATGTCTAGGATGCAAGCTATCCGATGTAAACAGAGACACTTCCTCAGCTCAGTGATCCACCCTCCTGTCTCATATGCTTGAAAACACCCTGGAGAACTCATATTGGGGAACTGTCAATGAGACAGGAATATCATCGTACAACGAGGAAACATAAATTATGACCATGAGAGTCCAGTTGCCTACTGGATCAGATAACAACAATGTGACTGACAAACAGAATTTGAATTTCATTAACATAAATTTATCCAAAGAGAGTTGTGGTTGCGGCCAATTCCCAGAAGACCAAAAGGGCTATGGCATTCCAATATGCTGGAAGCAAATTGTCCCCAGAACATGTTTGGAAACTCGTTAGGTTCTTTGGATGACTACCCCACTCCCTGTGCCTCCAGCTACAGATGAACAAGGCCGCCAGATCCAACAGCCACCGGATCCTAGCCTCCTCACCACACACCACTGAAATTCAGAATATGGAGTGGAAGGGAGACAGAGCAAGCTAGCAAGAACCACTCTGTCCCCGTGCAGGCATCACAGGCATAGCAGAGAAGTAGGCGGCTGCAAACGTTAGTATAACCCACCCTCCAGGTTCAGCGAAGGTACAGGACTTGCCTTCAAGTGTCTCAGAATACCAGGAAGCTCAGGCCTGGCCTTTGCTCAACCACCTGTTTCAGACCAAAGGCATTGATGAAGGCACCGTAACAGCAGTTTCCTTCTGAGCCTTTTCTAACACACCTGCTTGCAAGGTAAGGAGAACAGCAAGCCAGGTGAATCTCAGAGCTCAACCAACTCTGTCAAACTTGCGCTTCCTGATGTGAGATTGTGACTCACGTTCTCATAGAAATGACCCCTGCCTTTTCCAGCCAACATCCTGTCCCTGGAAATACCAAGATTGTCCAGGCCAGCAAGCTGGTGCCTGTGGGTTAGAGTGAGGCTGAGAACACAAGCTGGGCGTGGGCAGGTGGTGTTGCAGAGCTGAAGGCTGTTGAGATCAGCCCCTTGACTGTCCATAGGGGAGCTGAGATGGGAGGGGGGCCAGCCAAGCATCTGGGGGAGCAGATGGCTGGAGGAATGGCTGCTGGAGACTGTGACAGTGGCTTGGCAAGAGCGACCTGATGATGTTTATTTTTAAGTAGGGGAGAAGCTAAAAATAGAAACTGGGTGGGCTTGAGCAGCTGGACACGGTTCCCCACGAAATTGCAGATTTTCATTTTCTAATGACAATGCTAACCTGAGGGTGAGAGGGGGAAAGCAGCAGCAGCAGGGGAGGGGACAGTGGACATCCGTGGGGACAGGTGGGCACCCATGAGCCACGAAGAAGCCGCCAAAGAAGAGTGGCCCAGTGAAACAGTCAAAGCCAGAAACACAGATTCCAAAGTCTCCATCTCAAAATGCTTTATTGAATTTGTGTTAGAAGTCTGTGTTCCAGCCTTTGTTTCTCTTCTCTTGCTCAGGTGGGCTCCTGAGAATGGGGCTAGGCCAAGTTTTCATTACTCTTGACCCAAAGCTCACACATGAGTCCTAATGTCCTGTGCCCAGGCCAGATAAATATATGAAAATACTCAGAAAGTAATGCCTCCAAGAGTGTGCTGAAATTCAAAAAATTTTCCATGCTAATTAAAGTTTTAAAATTAAATTTAAAAGTACCCATTCCCCTCAGCTTCATTTCCTAGTTTGCTGCTGAGAACTGAACATGCTCCCAGAAGAGAAAGACCTGCGGCTGTGACACTGCTTCTGTTCCCCAACCCAGAGCACTCTACACACACACACACACACACACACACACACACACACACACACACTCACACACACTCACACATACACTCACTCACACACACTCACACACACTTGCACACACGCACACACTCACACACATGCACACACACTCACACACTCACACATTCACACACTCACACTCTCACACACTCATACACACTCACACACTCATATATACACACACTCACACATGCACACATACTCACACACTGACACACATTCACTAATGTACACACTCACACATACTCTCACACTCACACACATGCACACACACATGCACACACACACTCACACACACACTCTCACACATACTTACACTCACACACAGATACTCACACACAGATACTCACACACACTCATAATACACACATGCTCACACACATGCACACACACACTGACACATTCACTCATGTACACACTCACATATTCTCACACACACACATGCACACACACATACAATCACACACATACACACACTCATGCACAGTCACACTCATACTCTCTCACACACATATACACGCTCACTCACACACACACTCACACAACCCACTCACAGAGACACACACATTCACACACTCACACATTCACTCACACATTCACTCACATACACTCACACACCCACATACACAGTCACACACACACACTCACACACACACTCACACACACTCACACACACTCACACACTCATACACACACACTTACACTCACACACAGATACTCACATACACACACATACATACACATACACACACACAAACACACATGACACACACACACACACACACACACACACACACATCTCATGCAGTGGTGACCTCCACTGGACCTGTGTTCTCCTTGCTCTTGCTTCAAGTCTCAGTGCAGCATTAGCTCAGGGACCAGGAGTGCTACTGCAGGTCTGGCTTTCCACAGTTTAGCTGTGCCGGACTACCCACTCACTCAGTTCACAGCTGTATGTGATGAACATCATCCCGACAGAATCAAACAGCTGTCTTCAGCACGCTCTCCCACCAACAGGACACAGCACCCACCAACTACAGCCTTTGATGCAAAGAGTTTCCTTGTGTAAGGAACGACCCTCAGTGCAGAGTCGAGAAAACTGTTCCTGTCTTGCAAGTGGAGAAGCAGAAGAGCGGAGAACCAGTCACAGGTCCCAGTTAAGACACCGAGGAGTCAACACAGGCCTTCACACCTAGCTCTCCAACTCCAGGCCTTCCTGCTGTACTGCCCTTCACGTCTGGATGGCAGGATACACTTCTCTAGACTTGAACCCCTGAGATATTCTTTCTCTTTAGGGTAGGCTACAAAGTAGATTTTCAAGAAATGCCTGTTCACCAGATGCTTCACACATAAGTTTTTCTAACAAGGGTTGGCAGATACACACTGTGTCTGTCTGCTCTTCCTCACTGTGACAATGTAGTTGAGATGAACAATTAAAGCAAGGTACTGTGTATATTCACTCATTGTTCAGCCCATCACTTTGGGCCAGAGCAAGGCAGAGTAGAACCGTGGTGAGAGCATGTGGTTGGGTAGACATCTTACCTTTTGGTAGCCAGGAAACATGAGCAAGGGTGTGAGGAGGGAGATAAGACAGCACGCAAGATATTCCCCCAGAATTGGCTCCCAGTAGGTCCTATCTCTAAAGACCTCCCCATCACTCCTGTTTCCATCACCTCCCATGAGCCCGCACAGTATGAATCAGTGGATTAAACTGTGGATGAGGTCAGAGCCTTTGAGATCATATCATATCCCTGAAGCCACACCTCTAGGAACTTTGCTGCCATGGCAACAAAGCCTCCAGGAGTCATTTCAGCTCCAAACCAAGAAAGTCACCAAACATTGATTCCAGAAGCAGAAATGTGTGACTGATACTCACACCGAATCTTAAAAGGGGACTCAGTGACAGATGAAAGAACACAGGTTACCTTACTAAAAATTAACAGGTCCTGTGGTAGGGTCCCGGGACACAAGATTTCAGTTAGACAGAAGAATGAAATAAGAGGCTCTACCGTATAGGACAAGGGGAATTTAATAATGCATATCATTATTCTTTTTTAAAAGATCTATTTATTTATGTGAGAGTTTTGCTTGTATGTATGTATGTATGTATGTATGTATGTATGTAGTGTACC